>NC_052106.1:6698773-6778085 GCF_012273895.1 Zerene cesonia | reverse complement strand
CAATTTGAACCCACTTTAAGTGGACAGATTTAAAATTAAATAAATTAAAAATCTTTATTACTTTAAGATAGACATAAAGAAATACAAGTAACACACACTTGTCCAAGGTTCTTAAAGTTAAAAGATAACTAGCTGTGACCCGCGGTTGAAACCGCGTAAGTCCGTATCCCGTAGGAATATCGGTATAAAAAGTGCCTATGTGTTATTTCAGTTGTCCAGCTATCTATGAAGCAAAATAGTATTATTATTCACCAATAGATGTCAGAAAAAAAACACGAATAAAACACGAATATGACATTTTCTAAAAAAAAATCCTAGCTAGATCGATTTATCGCCCCCGAAACCCCCTATATACAAAATTTCATGAAAATCGTTGGAGCCGAGAGATTCTGAGATTTTAATTATATATATATATATATATATATATACAAGAATTGCTCGTTTAAAGGTATAAGATATGCGAATGTGAATTCATTGGATCCCGGTGCCTGTTCTGCGGGACCATAAACGAGTAACATAAATAATTATAAAATATCAGAGCGGCGACAATTTCGTGTCTATTACTTTAAAATTCTATAAATAAATACACTTTTATATATCCTTATATATAAAATATATTCCATATCCTTTTCCTTCCCCTTCCCAGTCCTTTCCTTTATTTTTTAATCTTAATCCTTTCTTAATCCCTTCCCAATTTAAAGTCGGCAATCCATTTGTAGAGGCGTAAGGTCTGTAATCGATCTTACGCTTCTACAAATGTTCATGGGCGGTGGTAGCGTTTACCATCAGGCGTCCCACCATCTCCATTGCCGACTGTGACATAAAAAAAAACTTAATATAAAATTTCATGCAAATAAAAAATTAAAATTAAACTGAGGAAATTAAATAACATACTAGTACTAAGTGGACAGATTTTATTGCAAATTTATTTATTTATGTATTTTATTTTAACACTTTTATTACACATTAATTATAGAAAGAAGAAAAAAGAAAATATGAACAATAGTTAAAGATATACAATGTATAACGGGCCGGCCTTATCACTTTAGAGTGATTTCTTCCAGGCAACCCCTTAGTTAAAGGATAAATATTAGATGTACAAAGGGAGGCAGTATAACATTTTAAACACTTATCAAACATATGTGACAATACAATAATTTTATGAGCATATTTTATTATTTTAATTAGAATTGGATACAACTTCTATTGCAAGACCGAGGATTATAAAAAATGCACGAGTGAGACTGCGGGGCACGGCTAGTATGTAAATAAGTATTTACTTATGCCAGTGAATTATTAAAATCCAATAAGGTAGAATATTTGGTTGATTGCTGGTTTTATATGTTTGTATGTTTGTTTTATAGTTTTATATATACCTTTAACATACTAACAAACAAACGTTAAATAATATATACCAAGATTTAATTCAATTATTAATGAAATTTCCAGCGCCTGCGCAGCTCTGGGAGCAAAATGTGTATATAAATTGTTATAAAAATTTACTACTAAGTATATATATACGGGTGTGACCATGTTAGGGAAACCGTGAATTAAAGATTTATTCATGCTAGCTTTGCGCCTGCGACTTCGCCCGCGTAGTCATAGGAATAGATAGATCTCAGAGTTTTGCCAGCATAATTCACATTCTCGTGTGATATCTGGTTTGGAAATTTCCTAGTTCTTTCTCGGATGTCATAATATATCTCTACTAAAAATCATCCTAATCGGTCCAACGGTTTGGGCGTGAAGTAGAGATAGTCAGAAATACAAAGCAAATCCGTGTCTGTCCCTATGTATGTATTCTTAGATCTTTAAAACTACACAACAGAGTTTGACAGGTGATTTTTTAGATAGAGACGTTTCAAGAGGAAAGTTAATATGTAATGAGATCTATTAAACTACTCCGAATTTAACGCGTGCGAAGCCGCGGGCAAAAGCTAGTTTACAATATTTATAGTACAAGGACATAGCTTACCTATATGTTATCATACGCCATAGACTAAAGGGCAAATTATGCAACTATATAAATTACGCAATAACATAACTCCAAACGATCTGAGTTTTAACCTAAGTACGCACAAACACACACACACACCAGCTTAGTAGGTAGGGTCTACTAAAAATAAGATTATTTGCATCTAAAAATAAAACGAATAATCGATTCTATAACTAATTAAAGTACTTTATGTAAGGTCAGTACAATAGGTATTAAAGCAAATAGATGCCGTAAAGGTCGTGTCACACTTGGTATATATTTATATCTATTTATGCAATTTCAGTCACTTATAAAGAAAATATAAAAATCCCTCTTACAATTTCATTTTTCTTTTTTAACAATAATCAGAGCAATTATTCAAGTAAGACTTGTAAATTTCTTATTTAATAACCAACAGACATAAAGGAAATATTACTATTATAACACTACTAGATTATACAAAGAAAACTTGTCAAACTTAATCAGAGGATTTCTCCAAAAGGATAATAAGAAAACACAATAAATGATCAAATAAGGAGTAATAAGACAATTATTTTATACAAGAGTTAACTATATGCAAGTTTAAATTCTGTTTTATGCAGTCAAAAAAGCGTATACAAATATGCCATATCATGCCATATCTTCTTTCGTATAAAACGCAACAATATTATACAGCTGTTTACAAAAACAGCGCGCAATGTCTTCAAAACACAAACGCAAATTGACCGCAATCAATCACCCAATCGCCGACGAGCCGGCGCAACTCAAAATTCATTTATCCCTTCACAGAAACGATTAATTTATTATCGGGCACCCATTTCGCGCATCCAATTTAAAATTTGACATCTTAAACAGTCTTAAATTACGCGCGAAATTATTTTATTAGCGCCGCGCGGCAAAACAGCCGACGGCTATAGAAGCTGTTAATGCAATCGAGTAAGAATTTTTCGGCGGCCGCGTGTGTAATCAACGCGTCAGTGTGACTCCGCCCTAAACCCTTCGTTAATAGCTCGATACCATATCGACTTTCTGCAAATCGTTATAACCCGCGCCAATAACGGATGACTATCGAATTTTGTGAGAACTAGCTTATTAATTCATAATTAAATATTCATAATGAAAAAATCACGATTTATTAATGAAAATTAACCACATCTCTACTATCCGCACTATTATTAAAAATGCGAAAGTAAGTTTGCTTCTCTGTCTCTTCTTCACGCCTAAATCACTAAGCCGGTTTGTACGAAATTTGACACAGATAGTTTGGGACCTGAGAAAGGGCATAGGTTAGGTTTAATCCTGGAAATCGAGTGAACGTATATGGATATAGATAAAGAAGGCTACTTTTTATATATTTTTCTTGTGATTTGCATAAAACACGCACAATTATAAAGACAACAAACACGTAAGTGTGAAAAAGGAATAAACAAGATATATTTCTAATCACATCCCTAGATTGCGCGGGTTGTACAACGCATATTTCAAACAGCAACACAACAATTTAACCTCTAATTCCTAAGGCATAGAGTAGAAAATTAAACCATCAAGTTTAATTTTCGAATAGTACTTATAAAGGTTTTGTTTGTTTCTATACCAGTAAAGATATGCCCATAAAATGGTGAATAATTTTTGATACGTAACAGATATCACATAGTTACAACGGATAAGAAATGGCGTGTGAGAGTAATTAAAAACGATTTATTTGTGTAGATAAGAAATGTTTAGTGTGTAGGGATTGTGGAAATATATATACTAACATTTTAAAGCTGAAGAGTTTGTTTGGTTGAACGCGTTAATCTCAGGAACTACTGGTCCGATTTGAAAAATTATTTCATTGTTAGATAGCTCATTTATTGAGGAAGGCTTTAGTTTATATAACATCAGGTATTACGCTGGTTACGCACGGAGCACGACTAGTTTAACATATTTATGGAAGAAGATGCAAGACAAATGGACATGTAAGTTATTTCATACTTGCAGTATGTCTTTTATTTACTCACTTGTTCACATATTTTTAATTCATTTGTCATTAGCTTAATCGACAACAACAAACATTTCAAACATTTATTTAAATAATTAGATTTCTTCTAAGGCACTTGTGATGTCATAAAGTAGAGTTACAATTTACTACCGGTTCGGCTAACAGATTCTATAGAGAAGTGCTGGACATAGACTCTTTAGCTGCTCTTTTAATAATGTCAATTTTACATAATATGTCTATGATATCATAATGACGCCAAACAACTGTCTTATAAGCGACAACATTCCATAGATCTTCATATCCAGTATATTCATAAATGCTAGGTATAGAAGACATTCTCCTCGGTAAAGTAGTTACGAGCATAAAACCAAGGGGTCCTGGGTTCGATTCCCGGTGGGTCTAATGTACCTGTACAAGGTATATATACCAGTGTATCCATACAAAGCATTTTATAAACAGCGATTGGCGGCATTAACTAATTCACTATAATCAAATAACCGCGAAGTGCCGCAGGATTATAGCATTATTGTTTCATAATTCCGTAAAAGATACACCGTTTAAAATAATTATAGGACCATTTCGTTAAGGTGCATTCACGGAACCGGTTTTAACAAAGTTTCATATTTTTGCATGATGCGCGTGCTCTAACCCCGATTAGCCAAGAGGCAATGACCTTTACTATTTACATCTTACTTATATTTCTTTAGAAAACCTCATAGGAGGCCCGTGTCCCAGCAGTGGGAACATAAATGGGCTGATGATGATGATATATTTCTTTAGAAGCAGGTCCATGCTGGATGAGGATAGCAAGATATATATGGGTGTGGGAAACTATATGGGGAGGCCAATGACAAAGACAATCTAGAAACTGGTGTCTACTATGAATAATATATTTAATTATATTGCTTTGATATACATATTTAATAATACACGAGTAGTTATAAGAGTAACATATCAAACATATACAATTTTTAATTAAGATTTTATTGATTTTTATAATATTCTCTAGAAGACCTTATTTATGTTATTTCAAGAATTGTGTAAGCAATTTAGTCGAAGTAAGTGGGTTAGGTATACAAGAGTTGATCGCAAATTTTACGCATCGTGCGTAAGGACTTTTCTTTACCTTAAATACAGTGAAAATATTCACGTGTTGAGTACTCCAAGTTAAGATACACGAAGAATTCTATTTCACTTTATATAAAGTTAACTTATTCCTTTATTATCTTCGAAATAAACTAGAATTCCTCAGTATTACATGTTGCAATTTTTTTTAAATTAATCTTGCACAGCCCTATAATAAATCTCAAATAAGGGACATTACGCACTATTAAAAATTAATGTGACCTATACGTTTATTTACTGTGCTAATGGGACTCGCTCGTAGGCTGTGTTTAAAAAGCGATCACTCTTTAACTTAACGGATGAACAGCTACAGTTAATATATTAACATCAACATTGTAAAAGTTAACCATCGGTTAGGGGTGGTACACGCGAGAAAAATAGTGTGCTTGTACAGAGACATTTACCGTATAAGTTAATGGTATGATAAACGTATTATTATGCAACTAGGAATCGCTCGGCTTCGTCTGAGTAAATATGGGGTATGGTTGTTAAGTTCCTATTTTTATATAAAGGGCTTTCTTAATAATATTTACATCACTATGTTTCTATTAAAGTACATTACAATTCATAATAAAGTACTTTTTCATTACTTTTTATTGCGTTTTTTTTTACTAGTGGCTTACCGTGGCTTCGCTCACGAAGTCAAAAAAATCTTCCACGGAAATAAAATGTTTCACAACGGTAAACATCAACCATAATCGCCTATGACACTCTAGTCTCCTAACTATCTTTAGACACAAAAATCATATCACAAAATTTCTAAAAAAAGACAACCAAACAAATACAATAGCACAATAATTATACTCATGGGAATTAAGATCGTTAGTTATTTGATATTACCTCCTTTATCAATGGTCCATGCTATCACACTACAATAAGAAATCCAAACTCAATAAGATAATGGATATATTAACCTATTTTATACAATCATTATAACTATATTATATACAGAGAAAGAAGCTTTGAAATTTCCCATAAAACCAGGCCAAAAACTTTCAATAAAATTTCGCGATACAATCAAAGCAATCCGGCCTGTACGAACGACGAAAAAGTGATGCTTATGAATAAATACAATATAAAATGATGCCACGAACGAACAGATTCGCTTTGGACAGAAGCATATCGTTTAAATTAAAGCGGCAAAAACGGAAGACTCCCGCAAGCGTTCGGCAAAGCTCAAATGTGAAACTTTCGTATTAACATGCTCATTAAAATTTCAATTTGATTATTCACAGACATACGTATATGTCAAATAACATTTATTTGTTAACAATATCCTAAGAAATCGAAACATTAATGTATTATTGTCTACAATATATTGTTAGTTCAAGTGTAATTAGACAGCACATATAACACATGATTTAAAAAGAATTTATTGGAATGTTATATTCGTGGTTACACTTCGTAAATTATTTCTATAGTTCTTGTATTTTAGCCGGAATCAGTTATATCAATGACTATTGTTTGACAGGTGTACACCAGATAAGTGAACAATCTATAGATTTTTCATTTAGTCCCATAGAAGATCATAATCTGACCGTGCAATTCCGTCATTTATAGGGTTCTGTTTATATTGCTGCAATATAAAAAAAAACAGATGCGACTTCATTTGATGTTGAAATAAATAAATAAAAAAACATTTTATTACTTATTACTGCATCATATTCGACTCATTTATGACAAATATGTCAACTTTTCGTTATCAGAGCTGAATTCATTTACTTTGAGAAACACATAGTATAATTAATATATCTTGCTAATGTTATAAACGCGAAATTTTGCAAGTATGGATGTATGTATGTATCGATGTTTGTTGCTCTTTCACGCAAAAGCTACAGAACCGATTGCAATGAAAATTGGTACGAAGATAGCTGGACAACTGGAATAACACATAGTCAAGTTTTCATCCCGATATTCCTACGGGATACAGACTAACGCGGATGAAACCGCGGGGCGCAGCTAGGAAGAAATGTTTAGATAATATAGGAGAGCGTAAATGCTTTATCTACATGATGTAAGAAGAATGACGATTAACTTCATAATTCAATCGATTTTTCATTAGAGCCAAGTAATGACGTCATAATATTAAGTACGATAAGATTCGTAGATGAAGACGAAAAACTTGTATACCTACTTGTGCGATAAGTATTAATATATTTTATAATAAAGAAATGATACGTATACGATAATCTAGCACTAGAAATCTTGTATAAAATTTTCATTGTATAAAAAATGTTATGGATGCCAGTGTGACACGAATAGCATCCATATATGTAAATCTGTTTATTCTTAATGCATGAATTTATCAATGTAAATATGTATTCGCATTTATCAATTTCTCGTTCAAATATTCATCACTTGTAGGATATTTATTTTTAGGACAGTCGTCTTTGTGATTTGTATTATTTTGTTTTTTAATTGTATTTTTGTATATTTATAATGATACGCTTAAAAATGTATTTTTTGTAATGTATTTATGTATTAAGATAGTTAATAAAGACTTATATATATTAGTTGTATTCCCTAAATTCACATTTTCGCATGCTTTTTAATTTAAACGCTAAAGAACAAGTCTCTACATTTGTTTAATTTTATATAACCCTAGATAATGCTTTAATTAAATGATTCATTTGTGAAATGAACAATGCTTTATATGTGTTTAAGATTATATTTGAAAAATGATAGATTTATTCGAATCCTTGTGCGTCACGACAGAATCAGAACAGAAGCTATCTTCAATACATATGTTATATTTCGTGACAGATTAGATATATTGCTCAACAGTTCGAACCGTATTTATGATACTTATAAGATGATATTTTACATATAATTTAGTATAAGGCACTCAAAATAAATTGTTTTTCAGTACCCAATTTCTCTATAAACTTCACTTACGTAAAAATTTATAAAACGCAATAGATCTGGAAACCCGAAACCCAAAACTGGAGTCAATTTATCAACGTTGACGTCATTGGCCTTATCAATAAAATATTTGTCCAATTCTAGAACGTCATTCAGTTAAAATTCAAGATTCACCTGCCAACAGCGTTACTTCTTTGATCAGCGCATTGACAGGTCATCGATTTGGTCTAATACTGAATTAAATCTTGCTCGTGTAAACGAGTTGCGAGCGAGATTCGATCTCAGCGGGTTCGGATAGGGTTCATTTCAGCTTACGTTACGGTTTTTCGGTGGTAACACATCCTGTTTAGGGAACCGTTGAATCTGATATAAACATGGGCTTATTTACAATTTCAATAGCCTTCAGTCGGCTTTAGTCAATGGTGGATAAAAACAACCTGTTGCATGCGGATTCCATATGAATATGATAGAAGAGGTTTTTATTTAGTTACAAGGTACACGATTATGCGTTGTTTGACATGACAGTTCGGCTTTTTGCTTGCTCTGCTTTCTCGGAGTATCTTATTATTGGATTTCCTTTGCTGCTTAAGTTTCTTCATCTGTTTTATAAAATTTTACGTTGCGGTGAGATTAAAGATGATGTCGTACATTTTCTTGTGTTATGATTGTTGCATCTACTTACATTGTTATATCTGTCTCTTGATTAGCCTACTAGTTATTTCAAGATGGTTTGTTTTAACATTTAAATAGTCTATTTGTTATAAAATATTTTATGCTTTCATTACAATTGATGTGATTCTTTTCAGACTTTATTATGGGTCAAAAATAGATGCCGCCTGAAATTTAAGGCAAGGAAGAGCACGAAATATTGGTAGGACATATTTTAAACCTATTACAAATTTAACGTTCGTTATTTGTTCATGAATATTGAATTTCAGCAAATTGTATTATGACCTTTGGTTATGCGATATGAATTTTCTATAGATTCTGAGATATTCAATACTTGATATTTTATACTTTGCTTCACGCATGGTATTTCTCTATAACAAACTTCTTTGTGATATAACTAAAGCGTAAAAAAGTTAGCCTTAAATTAATTAATAAATAATCGAAACGTTCTCGAGTTTTACGCTTAGCAACATTTGGCGATTGGTTATTTATTTAGATCATTAAATGATATGATTCAGGTTTAATTTGAATAAAAGGGTACATTAGCTTCAAGCTAAGAATGTAATTTGCTCATTATATCTATTATATCTGTTACTAGCTGCACCCGGCAAACGCTGTTCTGCCTTACTCTTATCATTTAGGGATGTGAAAAATAGATGTTTGCCGATTCTCATAGATACCGGATAAGCACAAAAAATTTCATCAAAATCGGTCAAGCCGTTTCGGAGGAGTATGGCAACGAAAACTGTGACACGAGAATTTTATATATTAGATATCTATTAGGTTTTCCAAAAAACGATCACGTAGCAAATAATTTGCATTTTTCACAACAGCCCCTAGACTTTGTGGGTCGAGTGTGGGTTCTTATGTAAATGAATTATAATAATAAGTTATTAATATTAAAACAGACTGCCGAAATAATGAAGACAACAATATTTCCTGTTGTGTCAGAGGCGATACTTACAGTTTTAAAGTACAATTTTATGAGTGATTTTAATATTTTAGGCATTAATTTTCAAGCTCTCTTCTTCAAGCTTCTTCTTTTTACTAGCTGCTCGCCTCGGCTACCCTTCCTTTTTCCATTACATCCTGTATTCATATAATATGAAAATATATCAAAATTCCTAGATTTTTTATTAAAAGCTATTAAAATAAAAACCTTTTAATTCCCTTAACAAACCCTATACATTTGTACACTCACATTTTTCATTATCATTATTATTAAAAATTTACGCGCCTTCTACCGAAACTTTATCGGAAGACGTGGGTTCAAATCCACACTTTATTGTCATATCTTATGTTATGGGCCTTGACATTAATAAATATAGACATGCATTCTGCATTGTGACATTGTCCCACTTGCCTGCCCTTAGCCGTGACAATGTAACAGATTTTGCGATCAGTATTCAACGTGATGATACGCAATGTTATATAATTTGTATGACGCGACCTCTGTCACGATCCGTGGACGATTCTGTTAGAGGTTACGTAGTGGTGCCAGATGCTATTGCGTGACTAAGAACGCTTGTAGATGTCCGTTTTTTCGGATAACGGACCGACAAGAAACGGCTAACGTTGTGTGCATATTTTTACCGGATGGTTGTTAGATACCGTGTGCATTCTTTTACTGTGTGATTATGTCTCAAGACTATTAGTAGGATTAGAAGCCAAAACATAATGAATAATATTGATGAATATGAAATATCTCAATTTCTTTATACATTTGTAATTTTTGGTGCATTTTTTCTAACTTTTAAATTTATGATTCATAAAGAAACATTTAAGATAATTCGATAAAAATTACATATATTCATCTTCACATTATTTATTTTTATATACGAGCGATCCACCGCAGCTTTGCCTGCGATATTTATTTATTTTAAAGAATTTTTGAAATTGATTCACAGTTCCTGAATTTAGCGCGTTCTAACAAACTCTTCAGCTTTATGTTGTTTAATTAATATAGATTTTCTATATAGTCCACAGAGTTATAGAAACCCCCTCGACATTCATTTTCCTGATAATAAAGCCATCACACTTCACCAAGATTCTATCGACACAGGTACAAAGTTCAATTAAGATTTTTCAGCAATTATACAGAAAAGCAGACATTTTGCTATTTATATCGAACTAAGCAGTTTAAGTTCCATCATTCATTAAAGCATGTTAATTAATTAGTTCATACTATCTGCGAATGCAAACGCTTCCTGTATCTATTTCCAACTGCAAGCCAGAAATTAATTTATATGGGGAAATTGAATCAAAATCCTCTTAAGCTATCGTTCAATAGCATTCAATCACAGCTGATTATTATGAAATATATACTAATTTCGAATTAATACTATTGCATTACTAAGGGCTATAGATTGTAATTGACATAATCAATTATTAACATTACGTTTTGATGTTGTATTTTGAAATGACGTCACAAAAACTAAAGTTCTCAATTCAAATTTATTTTTTCAACGGACTTCAAAAAAGAAATAGGTTAGGTTAGGTATATGTACTTTTTATTAGTTTGTTATCTAATATATTTTAGATGGATGAACCGATGTTTATCTGAAAACCAGTGGTCTGCCTGCCCAGTAGGCCTGTACATTTATTTTGATAGAATAAGAAAAAAAAACAGAATTATAATTCTGACTTTGGTATACCAAATTTATATAGGACTATACGAAAGACACCTTTAAATATTAAAAATATAAACACTAATCTATTTTTAGTACACTTTTCTCATTAACATAAGGTTTATAATAAGTATTTATCTATTTATATATGAATATAGTATTTGTCATTTCACTGGTCATGAAATGCTGAAAACTGTCTACAGAGCGAGAGTGCGAGAATTCGCCCAAGGCCAATGGTATTGAATAAATTATAGTACTAATAGCAATGAGTTTAATTATAGTAATAATAGTGACATTGCCACATATTAACTATTGAGGTAGGTAACGGATGCATCTAGGTATATAATCTATAAAAAAGAAAGATTTCTAGAAAAACATAATTTTATTCCTTTCAATTAAGCAAAGCGGTAAAAAGGTGCACATCAGTCATCATCAGATGCATGTGTATGTGCATGTTTGTAACTCTTTCACGCAAAATCTGCTGAACCGATTGCAATGAAATTTGGTACGTGGAATAACACATATGCACTCTTTATACCGATATTCCTACGGGATACAGACTTACGCCGGTGAAACCGCGGGACGCAGCTAGTTGTATAATAAACTAAACTTTACACATTATTCCATTCCACACCAGTATCATATAAGCTTTTATTTTTGATGCCAGATCAACTCTTATAATAATAAGTCTTAACTAATACAAGCAAGAATTAAAATTTGTTTATTAAGATTTAATTCCAAAGCTTTCAGAGATATTGAAAAAAACATTTGTCGTCCTGGAGCAGGCCGGGTGAAGCTGTCTTTATCGGAAAAAAAAATAATGTGGGAATCGAGCAAGCTTCGGCACGAATTGGTCCAGCTCGAACCGGAGAAGTAGCACACCCCCACAGAAAACCTGCGTGAAATAGTAGCATACTGAGTGTCGTACGGTGAGTGAGGGATCCGGAGGCCCGTTTCCTTTTCCTCACACTACCCAATCCATTGCTTCTTTCCAGCCTTCGATCCCTTGCTTATCCCTTAAAAGCGAGCAGCGCCTTTGCAGAGGCACTACCTCTGCCAATGTTCATAGCTTATCATCAGGTAAACCTCCAACTCAGTTATATACCCGGTATGACATAAAATTACTCAACTAACTTTAAACCATGTATTTAAAATTTAGTAATTGAAGGCTTTTTAACGAATTACAAACGCGATTTATACATTAATCCGTTAAAAATTATTTAATTACATAATGTATAATACTTGCCTAACACAAACACGAGAAAATACTATAAATAATACAATTTTAAACCTGTATGTTTAATGATTGATTTCAATTTTATTTGCCCTTCCCGTCAACTATGTGATATCCAATATGGGCGTGGTCTTCTACATGCGGGCGCTCGCAGACTTCAAAGTAGACGGTGACCTCCGCACGACCTCTGTTGCCCGTCACCACCATACGAAATTCTTTCCGCGTTCTATTTCCGTATACCAAAGTTATCGGAAGGACGATTTTTATCCGTTTGTGTATTTTAGTCAGGCGAGACTATACTTGTTGACTAGCTGTTCGCCCCAGCTTCGCTCGTGGTACATATATTGCCTATGTCACACAGTGACGCTGCATCTTCATAATTCTAATGGTGAAAGAATTAAAATCAGACCACAGGTTTTTGGGTGAAAACGTGACAAACATACAAAAATTCAAAAGTTTCCTCTTTGCAATATTAGTCGAGATTTAGTTTAAAAAAATTAAGCATTAGTTCTAATAGCTAAACTCTTAAAGATATCTATGAGGTCAAAATTGTAGGTATCAATATATCATATGTGCTACATATTATGATAAAAGACCATCGACGGTTAAAATAAAATAAAATAATTTTAGAAAAGACGGTAGTTCTGAAAATAACATTTCAATTTTACAATAGGATTTAAATAAAGAATTAAATATTATCTTATGTCGTAAACAGTAATACAGAGAATACAAAACCTTCATATCGATTCAAAAATATATTTGACCTAGACATTCTTTCCGATTTTTAGTATTTCTTAGTCCATAAGATATAACCTTGAGTGATATTGAATATTATCTAACAAATCTGTTAAGTAGGCCAAGATGCACCTGCTCCACTTAGGTTTGCACTTGGCCGACTAAAGTGTAGTGGAAGTGTTCAGTACTAGGGTGACTGTATTTAATTAGAAAATGTGGACGGATTGCAAAATAAACATAAAAAAAGTTTTATAGCATTGAATTGCTTTGTAAATAAGAAATTTTAAAAGAATAGAAAAAAATTAGGTAAAAATTAAACTTTTATGTTAGTGTAAATACTCAAAAATACGCAATTCACACATACTCCAGGATCCACTCTAGGATTCTCTGTGTTGTGGAGTGTAGTCTCTTCCACCCTGCATCTATTCTATTTAAACTAATACTGTTTTGTCTGATGTATTGCTCCGTTTTGTTATATGGACGTGGAAAATATAATAATCAACGATTATTTATATATTTATTTCATATTTATTGACATTATTTATTTATTAAATTTCGTTGGAACCCTATGAAATGAGCATGCTTTCATTAAGCTGATAAATACATTGGAACGTATATAATTTTAAAATAGATTTAATTCTACAAAATAATTTTATTATACGAAAAAGGTCACTCGAAGAGAGAATAGGACTGTCCCCCAGGAGAGTAATAATTATAATAATAATTATTATTGTCAATAACTGAGTTAATGTCTTTAAGCAGATTTGTCTGATATCTGATTGATCTTGATTCTTTCATATTTTTTCCATATAATTTAATAGTTCTAATATATTATTTAGGGAAATTAAAAGTTCTATTCTGAACTAATACAAATAAACACTACCGTTAAATAAAATACATAGCAAGTAATAAAATGGCCTGCTTTTAATGGTATTATCTTACTTTGGTCTTAAAATCCTCTAGTATTTCTAGTCTAGGACTACGTCTACGTGTAATTTAGGTCATATTGCATTATATAATAAAGGCTTGATGATTCATATAACTCTCCATAAATTGAATCAAAAGTACTTGAAGCAGCTCAACTTATACTCACCCTATCTCCATAGAATTTGACATTGTATAGAAATATTTCGATAATGTATTGTCATTTATCGCTAATGAGTGGTTCCGTGACGGTTATCAGCTTATCAGACGAGGCTGCGGCGAACCTGACAGTGAATTTGTTCTAGTGATGTCCTTTCACTTGTCGATAAATAAGAACGTGAACTCGACTTGAATTTCTGATAAAATGGAGTTATTTTGTATTGAATACTATTGTGTTAATTGTGTATGCTAAGCTAAGTTTTAAATATCGGAATTTATGAAACAATTAAAAATTCTTCACCGATATATAATTATGTATCGGTTTGAAAAAAGAAAGATTAAAGATTTCTAAATTCATTTCCTACTAAATCTATAAACACGTTTAACAAAAATCTTACAAACTAAGAATATTTAAAAAAACGTTTCAATTTTTTTGTGGAAATATTCATCATATCTGGACCCATTACCACAAAACTTGGCGAAAAATGTTACGTTAAAACTTAACAAAACGTGACATCGAATTATCGACAAGCCCGCGCATCACTACTCCATTATAGGGGTAGGCCTTCAAACACCGAGGATTAAACAAATCATAGAATCCTTTAAATATATTCCGTATGTGACTCGAAGTGTACAGTACTACCTCAGCTGCATCCTAGACCTGGTTAGGGAAATATAAGTACTAAGTGTGGACCTGTGCGAGTCAGGCTTAAGGAAACACCTGTGAAAATGGGTCGTGTTGTGGTGTTGTGCTTTTTGTGTGTGATCAATTATGGATTGTGTTACGTGAACCGTAAGTGTTAGTTTTCTATGAAAAATTAGGTCAACATATGATTGGAATTATGGGCCGGTGTACCATAGTCTATAACCATCACCCAAAATAATGAAACTCTCTTATGATATTTAGTTCCATTTTGATTTTTATTGGCTATTTATTAGACCGTTTATAAAAAGAAAATTTCAATAAATAAAAGAAACTAAAAAATAATAATTATTCCATTTCCATATTTAAAATTAAACATCGTTTAAATTGTATAAAACTTCTTTTAAGGTGTTTAAATAAAAGCGATCATTACAATATCAATTATTATTTTATAATTTGAATAGATAATTTTTCCATAAACAGTTAAATAATGACGACTTAGAATCAACAATATAAATGGTTAAACATTATAGAGGTATTTTACTTCTAATTTACATAATTTTTGCTATGTCATTCGTTACTGATATTTTTTAATAAACTTAATAATAAATTTATTTTTTAATAACTTAAAAATAATTATTTACGTATATTCTAAATATGAAATCTTTAAAATATCATAATTGATAACGTTCCTTGAATTTACTTTATCGTGCAAATGCCGTTATCGTGTCGTTCCCATCTAATGAAAACCTTATATGCATTAAGATCGTAACATAATAATTGTATAGTTAACTCACACGTGGCTTATAAATAATAATATATTTCATGTTATAGAAGAAGGTATTACAATATAATAAAACTAATAGCTCTTAGAATACATCTATTTTTTATATATCGGAATTTATAAACACAGCATATTGACACATTACCATCAGCCCATACATGTTTCCACAGCAGGAACACAATCCTATGAGGACTCAGGTCCACCACGGAGGTCAAGTGGTCGGCAGGACATGACGTCGAATTTTATTCTTGAACAGGGCGGTTTCCTCACGACGTTTTAATAATTTCCAGCAGTGGGACTAATCTTATTGCCAATACTTCTAGCAGTAGTCTAATTGATAACCATTTTGAACAGTGGCCGACACAGAATGCGGTGCACAGACGTTTCGCAGCGCACGCATAGTGGGTGGGACGAACAGTCTCCCTGCTGAGTTCCCCTGGGCAGCCAGCATCTGGCGGCAAGGGACGCACCAGTGCGGTGCCACTGTTATCAGTGACAGGTGGCTGTTGACAGCTGGACATTGTGTTTGCAGGTAGGCTTATCATATTTACTGTAATTGCTTATAGTAGTATTATAATTGTATTGCCTATACTAATTATCGGACCCTGACTTGGCCCATGGTTAGCCAATATAAAACTCGAAGATTTACACGTATTGTATTGTATTAATAATTCTCTATTTTAAACACACTTGACTTTTTATTATAATGTTGTAATTTATATATTCTTTGTTCTATGTTATTATTATTTGTTGGAAATTCTTTGTAAATAAATAAATTAATTAATTAATAAAGATCCCTGAGGATCACGTATATATCCAACGGGGAAAGAATTTTTGAAATTGGTCCGGTAGTTCCTGTTTCAGACAAGTGGTGTTGTTCGAGCAACGCTTATATTATTTAGTTTAAATTAATATCTGATCTGAACTAATTCTAAGCATCTAAGAAGTAAATGTTCTAGCAATGACGTAATCATTACTTAATAGCTAACAATTCTTATTGTAATCATTGGTGAGCAAGATAATTAATACGAGGAATGCTAAGGTTTGTGCAGGGGTATGTTTCTATTCACGTGTAAAAGATCTGTCCATCACGTTGTCCTGGCCAAAACTGGTATCGAGACATGGGAATCACCAAGTGGAGCAGACAGTAGTGCCGATTTAGAGGTTATGTCGCAGTGGGGTAATAATATAATAAAAGGCATTTAAACAGCTGACTTAAAGAATGTAAAAACAAATTTTATTCGGTTCATAATTAACAATTTATTTTTGCCGCTCCGTAATTCAAGAGTATTTGATAGTATTATGCATTTAGAAATTAAAAACTTTTTAACGGATTTTCAACAGGGGCCTGACCACGCTCGCTGTAAAGTGTTCGAAACGTCGGGTTAGTAATATAACGAATAAATCGCGTTTAAAATCCGTTAAAAAGTTTTTAATTTATAAATGTATATTACTCGCGTAAAATCAAACGCAACAAAATAGTATAATGCATGACAAATTGAATTCTCAAATAATTTGTTTATCTGTTTATCTAATTTGTAACAAGAAACACTCGGTTCATCCACACCAGCAATACCTAAATGTTCACAACATATTACAGTGTATTCGATGAATTCTACAAGGCGAAGCAATTGTCCGCTGTCGTGGGATTCACTGACATATCGACGTCAGATCGGAACGAAGCGTTGTCCAAAATTCTTCCACACCCCGAATACAGGTAAGTATCGAACTCAAGAAAAGCGTTAAGGAATGAAACATTTTGAAAGAATAGAAAAAATTTGATCACGAGGCAGGATGCTACGGTTAGGCAAGAAACGCAGGTTCGTACCCTGCCTCGTGATCAATTTTTTTCTATTCTTTCAAAATTTCTCATTTATAAAGCATTTCAATGCTATAAAACTAAAAATTAAATTAAGCGTTAAGGAATTTAAATTGCTCTTAACACTTCAAACGTGTCAAATGTTTTAAAATATTGAAAAACCTAATTTCATTGAAATTAAATAAATCGAATTCTTACAAAGGAATAAATCAAACAATTGTAAAAAAAAATATACCATAGTATTATTTATGTTTTGGCACAAATTAACATAGCACCAGAACTTACCAAAAAATTTGTAATTTCCAGATGTAAGAAAAAGACCAATGATGTTGCGTTACTGAAAACCATTCGTCAACTGGTCTGGAGCAATCTGCTGCGACCGGCTTGCCTGCCTCAGCCATTAGCTCCAGATTACAGTGGAAAATTAGCTACTGTGGCTGGATGGGGATTTACCAATGAAGATAGAGGGATCGGTGCGTAATTATAATTTAAGATAATATTTTAGCCTCTGAAATCATTGCCTGCATATAAAATAGAAAAAGCTCTATTCGTACGTTTAATTTTAAAGTATGAAATTTAATAAGTCACAATAATTGTATAAGTTTTGTATAAAACTAAATACCTTTGCAAACGTATGAAGTAACATATTTCATTTTTAATTTATAAAATAATAATAATAATGAGATATTTTTCCTATGGTGCCTTGATTTCGCCGTTGCGAGCTTGCCCAATTCGTGTGAAACCATCTTGACCCCAACATAATTTACACCTTGATCTGTGTCTTACAAAATCTCAACAGAATAATATACACAGATATATATTTGCTTCATCAGGTGAAAGACCCAACATCCTCCAAAAAACTGATGTGATAGTGGTGGATAATGATGACTGCAACAGTTGGTATAAATCTCAAGGCAGTAAGATCACAATTATAGGCACCCAGATGTGCGCTGGTCACGAGAAAGGGGGACGTGATTCTTGTTGGGTAATTATTGATTACATTTATTATATTTATACATATATTGAATAAGGGATTTTAGAAATTATGATGTTTTGAAAAAGGTAAGTTAAGTTAAGGTAAATGTAAGGTAAAAATAAGATAAGAATCGGAGGACTTCTTAAAAGTGCTCCGTTCAAATAATACTATTTATTCGTAGAAGTTCTATTATATAAAAGACGCTTGAAACTATTAAAACAATATTTATTTTATTACAACTATTTCCTTTAAAAATATGATTACATACCAAAAATTCACAAAAAATATTATCCTAAGATCACAAGGTTTCCAATGCATAAATGCGGCTAATCACAATTGCAGGCTGATAGTGGTGGTCCACTCATGATGAAGAGCGATAATGGCAGGACCATGGTGATTGGAGTAGTGTCCACGGGTAGCGGGTGTGCCAGAGCTAGAATGCCTGGTATATACACTAGGATATCTAGATACACAGAATGGATTCAAGCTAGTGTCAGTGACGATTCTGCAAGATCTTTAAGGTGGTTATTTAAAAGGTAGCTTGGGGTAGTTTTATCTTCTATGTTTTTTGCGTTTTATGTTTAATGTTTTGTAAGAAAGTTATCTTTTAAATTACTGTCGTCAGTAGTGATCTGAGTTTTTAGTTAAATTCAATACAAATATAACTGTGATATTAGCTTTTATTTAGTGTTATTTATTATGTTGTTTATGTTATGTTATTTTTAGATTTTGTTTCGTGAAATTAAATAAATGTTACAACGAATTTATATTCTTTTCTTTGCAAAACCTTTCGAAATCATTTTTGCTTTTAGCTATAACCTCAATTAGTTTTTTACCTGACGCTTCTTCAGAGTCATCTTCGAGTGAGTCTAAAGCTTCATTTACAGAATTCTTAGCTTCAACTAATAATTGTTTTATATCTTCCACTGTTTTCGGTGTACCATCACTTTTAATCTTTTTAGATTTAAGAACTAACGCTGAATGGAGTTCATGGTGTAAAACAGCGCTATATAAGCTAAGTCTAGCGTTACCTGGGTCTAATGTTTTTGTTATAAAAATAAGATCTTTACACATCTGAATCTTTTTATCCAGTATATCTTCCGTCATGTAACTGGGCTGTCTTCCGTATAATTGAACGAGCGAATGTTTAATTGAATACAGGTGATAATGGTTTGGATGTAAAAATGTTGATAGCCTACACAAAATGTTTTCTAACATTGTCACAGATCCGCCCATCATAAGAGCGTTATCCACGTCTTCTCCTATTTGAGCAATTAAACCATTGATTTGAGAATTACCTAGCTTCACCTTACATTTACTGCACGCCCATTCAGTTTCGTCATCTAGCGGGTCTTCTGGTAAATGAATACCATCGCACACCTTTTTACCATCGCCCATACATTTCATAGCGCTTAAATAAGTACCGAGTTCTGTTGGGTCACTGCATCGCGGACATTTGCATGAAAAATATTTAGTATCCCTCAAATGTTGTCGTCTAGCTTGGGTTCCCCACAACGCGTGACTATACATAGTTGCTACATGTTCACCTTTTAATATGGGAACAACGGCTTTTACTGTTATATTGTATAAATTGTTTTTATCTTTGGTATATACGGTAAAAGTATGTTTTGTGTTTGGTATGCAACTGTGTTCCATTATACTGGTCTGAGCGTACAATACATTAAGTTCACACCCTTCAGGCAGCCGTATTTCGAGCGCGTTTGTATCGATAACACCGCACATTCTGTGTAACAGTTCTTTCGAAATTTCTGGAAGATATTTTGCTTTAAGGCCGCCGTCGAGTTTATCGATGAAATTGCTGGTGAGATACTCGACGATAAATTCATTTGCTTCCCTGTAAAAAGTAAGAAATATTTTTAAATGTGTTAATGTATGTATAAATATACCTATAGCTCTATGTTTGCCTATATTGGATTTATGCTTATCCACAATGAAAAGAGGCTTAGCTCACAATTTGAGCAGATTTTCACGAACTCCCCAAAGATAATCCTAAAATACCGCTTTTTGTTATTATGTTATGTTGATGAGAAATAGTTTCAAGAATGTCTAAGGTTATTGATAATATTAAAACCGGTCAATATCTTCACTAACATTAAAAGGAGGAATCTTTTGTATGTTTGTAACGTTTTCACGTAAAAACACTGGACTGATTTTACCATTAGAAAGCTGCAACTCCACGTGGCATATGCTATATAATATATGTATATGTACCATGGGCTAAGCCGGGACGACCAGCTAGTTATAGATAATAAGTTAATAATGTGTCATAGTGCGTTAGTATATTTCCTTTTTACGACCACGAGCAACGAACCGGTCTTGATGAAATTAAATTCGGCTGACTTGGTTTTATCGTATCTATAGATAAAAAAAAAAATGGTTGCCTGTAAAGTCGGTTTTACGGGCGAAGATTTTACGTGACAACGTCTTTTTCTCGGTAGAATATTTATTGATATGAATATTATTAAACTGCACAATAGGAACAAGGAATTGAATGAAAATAAGAATTGCACAAATTTTAACTATAGAAAATATTATTTGTTTACTAAAAAGACAGAGACAGAGACACAAGCACGCGCCGATTCAATGCGCCTAATTCTCTAGTGCTGCGCGCGCGGCGGACCGATCATAGTTCGGTGACTCATCGTAACGTTACCGGGCGTTACACTTTTTCATAAGTGCCTCCGAGCCGCAACCTAATTTAAGTCGTTGTCACGTCAAAAAATGTACTTATCGTACGTCTGATGTAAAGAAATGTATGATAGAAACAATCAAATAATTCACATACTCATATGCCTCCGAGCCTGGTAATCTGCTCTCCATGTGGGACTGTTGGTCCAGAACCTGCCGCCATCTTTCGGGATCAGTCTTCTGCAGCAGCACACAACGTAGTGGAAAGAGGGCGTCATGTCTGCAATTATGTTAGATAGATGGATAGATAGATAGATAACTCTTCATTTGCACCGAAAAAAGAACAAATAAAAAATATGTTGTTGGTTCTTTAAATTTGGAATAATCAATCAGAATCAATTAATTATTTTATGTTACGGGTCCCATATATGAGTTAAGTATGAAAAAAGTATGAATATTTAGAAATTAAAAACTTTTTAACAGATTTTAAACGCGATTTATTCATTATGTTATTAACCCGTCGTTTCGAACACTTTACAGCGAGCGTGGTCATGGGGAGTCTCCCTATAAAGAACAGCTAAAGAAATGTTCTACCTAGTTTATGTGGGTAGGAAAAATGACTGAATATGAGTTTTGAGTTATGAGTGTTGTATGGGAGAGATGAAATTGAGATTTTTACTGATCTACTTTTTAACAGATAAGAATAAGTATGAATAAGTAGTATGCTAGTGTGTTCCGTACGGGGAAGCCGGAGGTCGTTTCCTTTTCTTCACCTTCCCAGTAATTTCTTCTTTCCAGTCAATCCTTGCCTTTTTCCTTTCCCCTTAAAAGCAAACAGCGATTTTGCAGTACACACCTCTCTGAAGGTTCATGGGCGGTGGTGAAAGTTTATCATCAGACGAACCACCAGCTCAGTTGCCCGCTTATGGTATAAAATAGCAGTATCATATCTTGTATTATAGAAATTTGTGGCAGTGTACATCTGTTATTCATATCATACTTCCAAATAGTGTTACCTGTAATAATCCGCCATATTGTCCAGTACGCAGTCAGGTCGCGCTCTCAACACGAGGCACTCCAAGCCGTGATGCCGAGAGTCTGTGAGACCTGGACAGTTACCAGAGCATACTGGCCAGCCGCAACTAAAAATGAGCATTTAAAATTGTTACTTTTGCATTGTTTGTAGGAATGGCTAGTTTAATGAAAATCAGTCAAGAGTTGGCTGGTTTAAAAATTTACCTATAGTTGCTTAAAAACAATATACAACGTTAGAAAAAGAAAGAGTGAGTTCTTAGATTTAATCTCCCACATTGCTTTAAATTGTCCTACTAATCCTACTAATATTATAAATGCGAAAGTTTGTAAGGATGTGTGTGTGTTTGTTGCTCTTTCACGCAAAAACTATTGAACCGATTACAATGAAATTTGGTACGTAGACAGCTGGACAACTGGAATAACATATAGGCAACATTTTATCCCGATATTCCAACGGGATACGGACTTACGTGGATGAAACCGCGGCGCGCAGCTAGTGTTATTTAAATATATCTATAAGATTTCTCGTTAAGATATGAGAGTTTTTTTTAACCAATGTGTCCCGAACCAAAAAACAGGGTTATATAATCCAGACTTCGATGTGTATCTGTCGGATAAAAGCTCTCTAATGAATATACCGATTTTGATTGTTTTTTTTATTTGAAAGCTGGTACTACTTTATAATATAATAATGCTTATTTATTTTACCTAGAACATCGCTCTCCAATATCGGTAAATATAGGTTTATAGCAGCCAACGCAAGGCATTTTAGCTTCAGGATCAGGCATCGCCTTGGGTCCAAATATAATCGGGGGTTCTGTGAGTATGACGTCACCAGGGGCTAAATCTCGAGATGCTACGAGATACCGTCCTAATTCTTCTGAGGACTTAACCTACAAGCAGAAATTTAATTGTAACAATATCCTTCAACATCAGTAGAACAAACACTTGAATTGAATAATAATTATCCGCATATGTATGTGTACCATTAATGATTTTGAATGAATAGAATATTTAGAACATTATTACATATGGGAACAGATAAGATAATACTAAATTATATTGAATAAAAATTCCAACACAAAAAACATGCTTTCGTTTATTTTAATGTTCAAAATTAGAATAGGCGCCATCTATTGAAATTGTTTTCAACTACATTAATGTTTACAATTCAACCGCTCTCACACTATCACTAGTTTTATTTCTGCACAATAGATGGCAGGTAATTCAATGGTAATTATTGCTTACCTCGTAACGCAATTCTTTTGTCTGACCCATGGTTCTGAAAAAACAGTCACATTTAATAAGCGGTTATAAGTCATATTATCAAATAATTCTGTATATCTTCACTAACACTTATAAAACATGTAATAAGCTATCATGGTTATAGGTTCCTTACTTAAATTACTTTAGACATGCTTTCTATTTCTTTTATTCTCCCGTAAGAGTTAGAACATTTCGACCTGTCAACTCTAACCCGGAAATTTATTTATTATTTGGTATTCCTAGATTAGCAAACAGTGGCAGCCCGCCAAAGACAAAGCAAGTACTAATACTTCCATTTGCTTACCATTGACATTTAAAATTATTTTCTTTTAATAAGATAGTTGGTAATATTGTTTCCTGTAAGTACTACCTACCAACGTTCAACATGTAAATATTATACTTATTTAATACCTGTGCACGAAAAAATGGAAAATTATATAATAGTACTAGATGTTCGCCTCGGCTTCGCCCGTGGCGTCTATGTCACTCAGTGAAGTTGTAGCTTTCTAATGGTGAAAGAATTTTTGATGTCGGTTATTTTTATTAAGATTTATAAGTGAGCGTTAGATATATCTAATATTGACATAGTAGAGTAACCTATTTGTTCTTTCTTTACTATTAGTGTTATCTGTGCTATCGGATACAAACATAGAAAAAAAATCGAACCATTAGTTCTTGAGATTAGCCTTTCAACCAAAGAGAAACAAACACACTCTTCCTTAATAATATTAGCATAGATTGAAAAGATATCACGTGAAATGGTTTATGATTGCTATTTTAAGACAATTTCCAGCGAGTTCGAGGCATCTATTCTTGTAATGAAACTCGAAGATTGTACTTGGAACGAATCTGAATTGCGATTATAAATGGCAATCTATATTTATAAAAAAGTATATTTGTTTATATAATAATACTAGCCATCTAATATATAAAAATTATCCTATATTTTAAGTTGGATCAAATTGCACATAATGTGCAGATTTGATTAGAGCGGTTGAGTAGTTTAGAAGTCCATCGCGGACAAGCAATATGACGATCTGACACATGTGACTTTAGCAGTCATTTCCTATTAAAATTTATATTTTACGCGCTTATGCAAGTTATTCATTGAAAGTCCACCAACCTATATTGGTTATAGTGTATATTACACAAAATATATTTCATTACGAACCAACATGTCTTGACTCCTGAGTTAGGAGACTTTAAACAAACAATCTTCAGTTTTATCAGATTAGTATAGATTTTTAATAATGGCTGACGTATTTAAGTGACTTCGTCTGCCCTATTGGAGACTTTTTCTTATGTCATGGTTGGCAACTGAGCTGGTGGTTCGCCTGATGATAAGCGATTACCATTCACAACCATCCATAAAAACTTTCGATTTCTGAATCTAATTGCGCATGTTCCAGGGTTTATTTTTTTTATTCATGGTACTCTTTTCATATATATGTTCTGGTATGTTACTTTATATATTGATAATTTATTGTCATTTGTCATCCAATGGTAAATATGTACTAAAAAGAATAAACATATAAATAAATACTCTATACACGATTACAGAGTTTTACGTTTACTATGTAAACAAATCTATCACATTCTCCAGCCTCCTACGTGTTCATAATTGATAAGAATAGTTCAGACTTAAAAAATAAAAATGCCTCAATTATCCAGACATGCGGAAATTTCTCAGTAAAATGGTTTAATTTTTCACACTTTTATTTTGATTAGTCGCATATAAAATTAATGAATATATAAGAATAAAATAGAATTTACGTACCCTTATATTTGTCCCTTAAAACATCACTGTATCAATATGTCATGCGCGAGCGCACCGCGTTCTGCCGCACTGAAAACTGAAGGGTTTACATAACGACCGCTAATGTATGTAGAATGTATTCTGAATGTAGAAGCTATTCTGAATATATTTGTTACGATGTTCGTCTAATGGTATTAAACAAAGTCGCTTTCTCTGTCTGTTCCTATGTCCCTATATATGCTTAAATGTTTAAAACTACGCAACGGATTTTGACGGATTTATTTAAATAAATAGAGTGATTCAAGAGAAACGTTAACATATTAAATACAGATATTAAACTACTAGGAATATAAGGCGTGCGAAGCCGCGGGCAAAAGCTGGTTATATTTAAAAGAAATATATTTTATTGGATTTGGTATATTTATACTATATAAATAGTGTAAGTTCATACGATATTATTTAATCATTTAATCATTAAACGTGTTTCTTAGTTTCAGATTTGGATACAATTTTCAACACCGAGCTTTAAATAGATTGAATTATGTTAATTATGTAAGTCGAAAGGCCATTGTATTATTTTTTCATAAAGATATGAATGGAATGTATGTGTGCGAGTAACTCTCTCTTCAATATTCTTCATCACATTACACGTATATCCTTAAGGATAACAATGTTTACTGAAAGTTCTTTAAGTTTCGTAGTATCGTTCTGTAACTGAAACATTAACTGTACTAATATCTACGAGGTACGTATCAAATTCGATTCACTGTGCCGCCAATTGCAATCGAAAAGCTCTAAGTAATTCATCTCATACTAAACAATAGGTACCAACATTTAGATTGACGATCGTAAACTTCGTTGCGGCTTACGAGCGCGTCTTTCGAAATAATTCATTTCTCTGGCAGCCAGCCGAGTCTTTAGTTCGCTGTGATAATTACTTCAATCTATTTTCATCGAGTATTGTATCAGATACCATTCGCAGCGAACGTGTTCTGACCTTTAGTGGTGAAAGGGAAATGTAAAATGCCCGCATGTGAGGTATGTAAACAGCCTGCCAACCAAACCTGCGGTGGTTGCAAATCCGTCTTCTACTGTTCGAGAGCTCATCAAAAATGCGC
Organism: Zerene cesonia; assembly: GCF_012273895.1. Classification (NCBI taxonomy): domain Eukaryota; kingdom Metazoa; phylum Arthropoda; class Insecta; order Lepidoptera; family Pieridae; genus Zerene; species Zerene cesonia. The sequence continues at coordinate 6,751,748 of NC_052106.1, read as the reverse complement.
GTGGAAAGACCACAAATCGCAGTGCCGGACCTTCGAAATACAGCACTCAGATTCACTCGGACGATACTTGGTAGCCACAAGGGATATAAAACAAGGAGAGATCATATTGAAAGAGAAACCAGCTGTCAGTGGCCCCAGAATTGCTTGCACGCCTCACTGTTTATCGTGTAATAAAAAGCTAAATCCGATAAGAGATGGAGATGCGCTGGATTATTACAAATGCTCCTCCTGTAATTGGCCGTTATGTGGATTTGAATGCGAGTCTTCTGAAGTACATAGACAGGAATGTAAGCTGATGTTAGCTAATAACTACAAGTGTAATATAAAGTACGTATCACCAGGTCGAGCAGAGGCTGCGTATTGTGTGATTGCTCCACTGCGAACATTATTGTTGCAGGAATCAAATCCTGAACAATTCCAGAGCATTATGAACTTGGAATCCCATTTGAAGGAGCGAATCAACACACAACTGTATCAAGTATTTAAAACTAATCTAGTGACGTTTGTTAAACAAGTGCTAAAATTGCCGTATGATGATGAAACGATACTGAAGGTTGCGTCAATATTTGATACAAATTCGTTTGATGTTAGGTCATCCGACGGAAGTAGCAGGTTCAGGGCAATATACACAAGAGCATCGATGATAAACCACAATTGTAAACCAAATACAAGACACATTTTTATAGGCGATGATTATATATTTGCCTTAATTGCAACTGTTCCAATCGCAAAGGGTGAAATGATAACTGCAACATACACGCAATCGTTATGGGGTACATTAGATAGACGGAAACATTTGAAAAGTACCAAACACTTTAATTGTGTATGTGAAAGGTGTAAAGATCCAACTGAATACGGGACATATACAGGAAGCATATATTGTTCGCTGTGCGCTGAGAGTAAACTAGAAAATAAACCAATGATGGTATCAACTGATCCTTTGAATGAGACTGCACCATGGAAATGTGAATCGTGCGGATACTGCATACAGAGTAGGCAGATGTTCTGGGGTAACAACGCGCTGAAAGAAGACTTGAAGAAATTAAATAAGAACGATCCTGAGGAGTATGAAAACTTCATCAAAACGTATAGCCATACGTTGCATCCAAAAAATCATTTAATCGTTCAAACAAAGTTGGCTTTGATGCAGATTTATGGGAACTATGAGAAATATACACTATCAGGTAAATGCTGAAACTATTCTTTTGTATTATATAGACTAGAATTCGCTTATTCCAGTTAACGGACACGATTGAACTAGATTGATATAAAATGTTCATATCAACTGCTGAACCATTTGGTTTAAGGTCGTAATAAAAAATGCGTTATTACTTAAAACTAAAAAAGATGGTACTTGCGCCACTGTAAACCATGCCCCATAAGCATCCGGTATTTTTGCAAATAGCATTTGTCAAAACTTGACAAACAGTCTTATTCCTAATTGGTTCATTCGATCGTATAATAACAATGTTTTATTCCACAGATCTATCAGACGAGCTCCTCGAACGGAAAGTGAACATCTGTCATGAACTCCTTGAAATATCTGATAAACTTGAACCAGGTTGGACGAAATTCCGAGGCACTATTCTCTTAGAATTGCAGGCTGCGATGGTGATGCAAACTAAAAGAGATTTTGAGGCTGATAAACTGACTAAAGCTGGTGCTCAGGTAATTGCTCATAACTAAATCAAAATATAAAAATACAAGTCTATATCAAAATATAAAATAATGATGACGCTATGACAAAACTTAATTGAAAACGTACCGGATACATATAAAAAATTGAAGAATCGTGTCTCCTAGTGGGGTATGGGGTAGATGATATTCATCTGTTTAGCTGACTGTGTTTCTTTATGTACAAGCAGGTGATTAGCCTCCTGTGTCCTGTCAGACATTTTTTTTTGTGCGTGCACCAGGATTCGAATCTAAGGACCCTTCGGTTCTACGCTCACGCGTTAACCACTGTACGAAAGAGGCAATCACTGGATACATATACCTACCACGTACTGACGTGGTTTGCGTGTATTTTTATTACAATAGGTATTTTATTCGTACATCTACAAAATTACTCTTAGTCACTGAAAATGGTATCTACTAGTTTAATCTTAAACGTAAAGAGATCAAATGTTTGTTTGCTTGAACGCGCTTATTTAAAAGCGATTCCAAAAGTAATTTTACATATTGGATGTAGGTACGTGATCCATGAAGCCAGGGCAGATCACTATCATAATGGAATTTTATTCGTCAATACTGTTAATAAAAACAGTGAAACAATTCTGAGGAAATACATGATTTACAAATCCAATAGTTAATCTCGAAACCCATAACTCGTGACAGGACGCGATTTATAAAAAAAAGCTGTTTCCATGCCGTATGTTTCGGTAGCGAAAATTTAGAGAGCATCAACATTATTTAAAGCAGGTGTTATACATTTAAATTCAATTATGTACGTGTCGAATACATTATAACGAAAAAATTTGGAAATTTGCCAAAACGTTATGCGTACTGATGGGTGAAGTTAACCTACATGTTATTTTTAGAAACCATGAGAAAATTTAGATAGTATCAGGATAGGACTATGCCTATTGTGGGCACATATATATATATATATATATCGATGTGTTTAATACATATTTGATAAACGAAATAGGAAAGAATGTAAATACGAAGAGTAATTAAATTATTTAAAACCTCCTCGCAAAATCTTTACTAAATAGACATAAAAGTTGTATGATTTGTGAAACACGGTCTGGCACCCTCTATTTGAAAAAAGTAAAAATTATAATGTAGAAACAGCTACTGATGGAACAAGATAATTCGTAAAATTTAGGGTCCAATATTGAACTGAAGCCCTAATTGATATTAAGTGAACTAATATTCGATATTTTCCAGTAAAAACTTATTTAAGTCTATATTAAAAAGTCATAAAACGTATTTCAAGAAAACTAAAAACATATGAAAAAAGACCTTTGTTAAATTTTGTTGGAAATAAACAGAGGTTAATTGTTATTACAAAATGCGAAGTTAAAACTTCACATCTCAATTTCAGGATCAACTAATGGAAAGCATGGTGTTACTCCAGGAAGCGACCAATATACTAAAAGTTGAGCCCCACATGAGAGAAACCTTGGAAGAAAAAGTGAAGACATTATCTTCGTTAATAGACACAACATCTGCATGATTCTAGCCACAATATTTCTTCTTCTTCGACAGAATTTAAAGCACTTGCTTAAAGATTGTAAGAAGAAATGGTAAATAATGAGACAAGTTCTATCTATCTACAACGGACTGTTTTTTCTAACGTTTTATAAATCAATAAAAAGTTTTTATACAATCGTATAATCTTTATTCGTTTTAATATATTAAAAAAATCTCATCATTATGGAACTTACTTGGTTAAAACAATAAACGAAGACAAGGCAAGTGGAAATTAAATGAAGAATTAATTAAATCTAAGTATGTCGTAGTCGGCAATGGTAAGCGCTACCACCGCCCATGAACATTTGGAGAGGTGCAAGGTCGATTGCAGACCTTACGTAAATTATTAGTTGAGAGTAGTGTAATTCAACTAACAGTATATTTAAATGCAATGTAGACTGTAAAACAAACATCCCAGAAATTGGAAGATGAAATGTTCTTAGAAAAGGTAAGCATAACACTATATTTCGTTACACTGCTCCATTTTTAAAGGAGTCACTTTCGTAGGCTTCGTAGTTACTTCATCTACTCTCAGAACACTTAATTCAAGTGTTTGCTTATTGATATGAAGGAAGTTCTTAAATGCATGCGTAAATTTCTTGTTTGGCAATGGTGTTTCTTGTATAACGTATATTCGTTCAACATTTTTAACATCCAAGTCTTTGGAATCTCGAGCAACCTGAAAAAGTGGAATAATGAAGAAATATGCTTTATGTACACTTAATTTTAAAGCGGGAATTCATTTCAAAGGACTAGCTAGCATTCAATAAGCAAGTGAAGCAGCGTTATTGTCAGATAATTCACATAATCACATGAAAATAATTTCTTTGACTAAACTTTTTTTTGATTAAATTTCGATCATTTCTTTTCCTTGATCAAACTCTTTAACTAATTCTATATTTAAATTGTTATAAAAAAGCAATTTAGAAAAGCCATCAACATACAACCATAATGTAATAATAATAATATTGTTTAGTATAACCTAAATACTCACAAGAGTACATATACAACACCAAGAGCCAAACCTAAAGCAGGCAAGACCTGGTGTGCGGTCCATAGCGTGTCTAAACCTGAGATTTGTGAAGCCGTAGATCAAAGGATTTATAGCACAGTTTAGGTACATCAGAAAGCTAGCTAAGAACCACAGAATTTCAAAGCCACCTTCAACCTACGAAGATTGAATTATGTATTATATGGACTTTAGATAAAAATATTAAAGATCACGAAAATAGAGAATTAAAAGGCTTATAAATATACATTTTATAGATGTTTCACTTTCTTTAAATATTACCAAAGGGCTAGTGAAGTTTTTTGTTTCATAGATAGTCCACTTTAAATGATTAGTTTTATTTATAACTAAAATTATACCGGTCACTAAATACTATAGTAATAAAATTATTGTAAATTCTTATAGAAAGTAACCAGTTTATATTAAAGAACTATCCTTCGTGTCGTGTTCAAAAGAGTCACAAAAAAGACATTAAAAGTCAATAAATGGACATTACCGAATTAATCTCCTTAGACATATTATTTCTCCAGTAAACAAGCACAGTATATGGCACTCTGCATATCGTAGATGCCAATAGAACCATAGCAGTTATGCGCATAGCCTTTCCCCTTGCCTTAGAAACTATTTGACCTCCTCCGCGAGAGGATAGTTCCCTAGCACTCCACTCTAAACGCCAGATTATAGCCCCATACTGGAAAACAAAATAGAGACAAGGAATGCTTTAAATGATGAAGTCCATTCGAAACTCTAAGCATTCTTGTAAGAGATTTGAGAATAGAGTTGAGTTGATTGGAGACTAAGTTAGTTTAGTTCCAGTGTTTTTACGCCGTTTCTGTTTATTTTTATATTGAACAACAGTGCATATAATGATATAATATTATAATAATATAAGTCCACATGAAGAAATTATTGTCAATTAATATCCCGATGAAAAAAATTCGTTCGACGGAAATTTTTAAATTCATTCTGGTAATGATTACCTGCTTGATGCATGCGATAGAACATAATACTTGGCGAATCCTTATATTATCAAGACGAAATGATAGAACACGGAATAGAAAGGAATACTTACAGTTATTACCATCACACCTAATGGAAGCCAAACCAACAACAACAAAATAAAATGCCAATAAATCTCTAAGAAATTTCTATCTTCAACGCAGTACATTTCCAAAAAATTCATCCACTGACGTTCCTTAAAAGAGAAGCACATTATCTTTTTTTATATCTTTCTTATAACATTAGGCCATTTTATAAACTTCGGCAGTTTATCTTTTTTAAGGTTGACTAGAAATACGTTACCATGTACTCTCTTTTCATTATCCAGGGTAATGAAATGACCATTGCCACAAGCCAGGTTATAACTATCAACTTCGGAGCGAATGCTTTAGTGACTCTGGCTTCGGAAGTCAGTGCTGCTGCAGCCAGTCGATCGTAACTTACAAGCATCACTGCACTAACACTAGCTAATAGAAGTGTAGCTGGAAATAATATTATTGTTTCAAGGAAGCCAAGAAGTTATGCCTAACTGTATTATAATCCATTGGATAGACCATTTATCAAGGAAGACACACAAGCTATGGCCAATATCAATGATAATTTTTCATTATAATGTAAAGCTTCTATTGTATAGCTAAAGGTTTGGTTTGAATTTTTTTTTTGTACAACCTAATTATTCAACTACGGTTCGGTTCGGGTGAGAATTAATTTACGAAGGAATACTTTACGTATTTTACGTATATTATACATCATGTTTCGAAAAATAAGATGAAAATTGTTGCTAGAAATGAAAAACTTATTGTTTAATTTGGTTAATATAAACCAAATTATACAAATTATATATTAATTTTTGGTTTTGCTTCACGTGTATCTAGCCTATCACATTAAATTAAAGGGTGAATATTGAAAAAGTATTTAGAGCTGATAATTTAACGATCTACACAATATAATGGGTGATCAAAGAATACCTTGCAAAAACCCTTCGAAGCGGCAGCCGAAGTTTTTCAAAACGTAATTTTGATAGAAATCTCTAACCAGCATGAACCAAGGACATAAGATCAGTGTCAGCATATCGAGCAATGCCATATTTCCTATCAGGAAGTTGCTGGCTGTCCAGAGCCACTTGTTCTTCACCAGGATAATGAGGATAATCGAGTTCAGGAAGATTCCAATAACGCCAATGATGAGCATCGCTGAGGCTTTCAGGATTATCTCTTCGGCTGGTTTTACGTACCATAGTGTATTTGGAAACGGATATTGGGATGTGTCTATCTGTAATTGTATAATATTCAAATGTATATCTTAATCTAGAATAATTACTTAATTTCAGTGAATTTGCATCGATTCCTGCTATATGGCGTTTTATAAGAATCCACCATAACCATTTATAAGAATATATAAATGTTTATTAAACTCTTATCTTTCAGATTTAAAAAATGAGAAAAAGCTCACTTCGCTTCCTTTTGGGTAATGTAATATATAAGCTAGTAAAGGGAGTGCTTTTTTTTCTCGATTTATACATTTATATCTTTTCCATTTCAACTTGAGCTTCGAATTTCAGCGGCAAATAGGTGCAAAATGCAAGTCAAACATAAGCTCAATTTTTTCAAAATCTCCTTAAACAATATGGAAAGACGAGATAAAGCTCTTTCTACAGTTTTTATTCCGCAGATGAAACCGCGGAACACAACTAGTCTTTATAAACTTTTTAATCTACATTCCCACAGAGAAATGGAGTTCTCAATTAAACTACATTATATTTGTTTTTTTACTCTATAAATCGTTGATTAGTCCACAGATTTATAATGAGTGTCTGATATGGAATTGATGTCATTTAGTCCTATTTTGTAACCTGGCGTAATGCCCCCTCCGTATGAAAGTAACTTTTGTATAAAGGAATAATTGAATACTTACATCAACAAATTCATAAGTCCAATTGATGAGAAACCTCGGTATACCTACATCTATATCTCGGCCGCTGTACATGTCTAACTACATTGAGTCGTTTATATTTTCACCATAATAAACAGCAACTGAGACGTGTAAGTGAAATCGCACTCGAGATAATACGGTAGTCCATTAGTATGAAAGGATTTTTATCGTTGGATTAATGTTGTTGACAACATGTGTTGTAGATAGGTGATTTTGTGCTTTTTTGTAGCGATATATATATTTATATATTTTTTTATGTAGCTGGCGGCAATGGAGCTGGTGGGTCGCCTGATGGTAAACGCTACTTCCGTTTGTAGCGATATATATATAAAAATAAATTTATGTATTTTTTTATGTTATCGTCGGCAATGGAGCTGGTGGGTCGTCTAATGGTAAACGCTACCACCGCCCATGAACATTTGGAGAGGCGTAAGGTCGATTGCGGACCTTACGCCTCTTCGAATTGCCGACTTCAAATTTGAAAGGGATTAAGAAAGGATTGTAATTGATAAAGGAAAGGAAAGGTGAGGAGAAGAAACGGGCATGCGCCCCCCAGTCACCGTATGAAACAGCAGTATGTAAGTATTTCACGATGGTCTTCTGTGGGGGTGTGGAACTTCCCGGTGCGAGCTGGCCCAATCCGTGCCATAGCATGCTCAACTACCACATATGTTTTCATTCTCATTGTGTGCCGCGACATTGTCTTTTTTATATAATTCCACTTGAGGTAATTTTGTTTAATTGTACAAATAAATTAGCATTGTTTTACATTTTAGGTTATTTTACGAAAAGACGAAACATGAATTTCTACCTGCAACATGTAAATGTATTGTTTTGGGACATACGAAGGATAGATATGACGAAATATATGTTAAAAAAAATCGATGAAAATATTTATAGCATTATATCTCTTAGAAATGTGGTAAAAATATAGATTTATTTAAAAGTAATTAATTTACTGCTATCACAAATTATTATTGACTAACTGTGTCGCGCGGTTTCACCTAAAAGCAATATATTTCGATAGCTCTGTGTGTAGTATGTAATCTGTGGTATCTGTAGTGTATATATTATCTTTGTATCTGTTATTTGTACTGCGAATACACAGCTATGTATCACCAAAATCTGTTCAGTGGTTTTCACGTAAATGAGTATCAAACGTATATACATACTCCCATCCTCACCAACTTTCACATTCATAATATTTAAATAAAATAATACTAATACTATAAATGCGAAAGTTTGTAAGGATGTGTGTGCGTTTGTGGCTCTTTCACGCAAACTACTGAACCGATTGCAATGAAATTTGGTACGTAGACAGCTGGACAACTGGAATAACATAAAGGCAACTTTTTATCCCGATATTCCTACGGGATACGATATGACGAGAATACTTACGTAACATAGAATTATATATAGGTATATAATTTATAGGTATATTAATATATAGGTATATAATTTAAAGTATTCAAAGACAACATTTTTGTTTTTGAAATCTAAGAAAACTATTTTCATACTTTTTATTAATTTTAATAGGTTGTATCTTTTTATTAATTTTCAATCTTTTATAGTTTGATAGTAAAACAGGGTTTTTATCATAGATTATACACTTATAAATTTTTATTTTGTACGATCAAAATTACATTTATTGCTTTTTATCGCGTCATCTCTGAAAATCTTGAGAAAGTTTTTTTAATAATATTGAGTATTATAAAGAGAATAAAGATGGCAGTAAATATGAAGCACATATTTTATAATAATATTTCAATGCGACAATCGTTGAAATAACAAATTAGTATATTAAAAACCATATTATTAAAGCTTCAATTTCGATAAATTGTTGACGTATCTGTAAGGTTTCATATTTTACACGTTTAATTAATTAAGATAATAATATAATATTTGTTATTTAAAAACATTACAGAACTTTATATAGCGTCATCTCTTGAAAAAGTATGGTACTTTCATTGGAACGGGAGCTAACATATTTTTGTGTATTTAATAATTTTCGCTAGATGGCGCTTATATAAAATTAAAAATTCAAAATAATTTAAATAGCAAAAATTATGGTTTATTCCAAAAGGCTTTATTGTTAAAAATAGTGAGTTTTAAATTGTGTAGATAGAATTGTTATGATAATAATTGTACGCAATTAACGATTTAATTATGAAAATAATCATTAATAACACGCTTTTATTAGCTTCACCTGTATGTTTATATGCACTGAATTTTTACCCTCTTTAAACAGACAGATTTTAATTCAAACTTAGTACACTTATCAATGACATTTGTCAACTGATTACGATCGCCAGGATTCAATAATTTCCTTACGTGTAGGTACTCTGTATAAGATGCAAGGGACAATTTAAAATTTTTGTTTTTATTTAAATTGCGAAAAGTCGTTCTATAAAAATCAGTTACTATTCAGGTTAGGTTAGTATTCAAAAATCCTCAACAATAAAATATCCCTTGTCAATCAAACAAAAAAGATCATTCACATTGGAGCAATCCTAACAATGAATGTTTTAAAACGAATAAGAAATTTAGTGAAAATTACCATAGAGTTACGAAGATTAAGATCTCTCGGACCGGATTCAAAACACACATACGTATCTAATGGCGATTTAATTTCGAATATCTACAATCTACAAATTACATGAGAAATCACATTGTTTCCACGTTTGATATGCGTTATTTGCTTAAATTATTTATATGATCCATTGTTCACATGAAAGCATAGTTGCACATAATAGGGACTTTGGCTTAAATCTTTGTTCATTTAAGAAGGCTCTTGTTTATTTTAAATAATATTGTACAGACGAACAATGATAGAGGTTACCATCTCAAACAAATTATTATATTCATTATTAATGATGAAACATATGACGAAGGCAAAACAGCGGACGAGATCTAGTATATATGTAACCAGTCAATTGGAAAAACCGGTATATTATACTCCATTTAACATGATTATAATCTGTATATAAATTAAATTAAAAATAAAAACCCAGACTTCATTTTGTGGACAATTTTGAATGTGGAATATGACATAGTATAAAGTAATTTACGAGACGAGCCCTTTCACATCACACCCAGAGTGAGACAATTGCGAAAAAATATACAACCCGACATTTCGTGACCATCACCATCTTTGATACAAAACACATTGAAATCCGCCCATCCATTTGAGAGCTAGGATGATAAATACATAACTACGATTTATTTTAAAATTAATAATTCGTTAAATTTCAATCAAATTTATGCGTTGCAATATTAATGGATCACAATTTTACGATAATTTGCAATTTCGCATGCTAGGTACATATATTGTAAACGCGAAAGTTTGTAAGTATGGATGGATGGATGGATGGATGTTTGTTGTCGATAAAAGCTCAAATGTTTAAGTTGACATTATCTTTCTGATAAACACTTCGACAGAATAAAACATGAAACAATCGACTCCATTGTCTAGACGTATTTTAATACTACCTTTCCATAATTAAATCTACATGCTATAATTTTTGTCTCCTCATACAAAATTGCAGTTAGATTGCGACAGACAGACGTACCGCAGTCTCGTTTGGGTAACACTGTTAATATTATGTTGCTTTATTTCCAAGCTTTAATTTAATAAACACACGATTGATTCTTATTCTGGAATCCTACTAATATTGTAATTGCATTGTATTGTAGTTGCTCTTTCACGCAAAAACTACTGAACCGATTGCAATAAAATTGGTATATAGGGCTTTTTCTCCCGATATTCTAATATAATATGTAATATTTTAATTATATCTGTATGTGGTAGTCTTTCTTCCCCTTCCCAGTCCTTTCGTTTATTCCTATCGCCAATCCTTTCTTAATCCCTTCCCAATTTAAAGTCGACAATCCATTTGTAGAGGCGTCAGGTCTGCAATGGACCTCATGCCTCTCCAAATGTTAATGGGCGGTGGTAGCGCTTACCATCAGGCGTTCCACCAGCTCCATTGCCGACTGTGAAATAAAAATAAAAAAAGAAAAAAACACGAATATATACATTACTTTTTTATGTTAGAGCGGGCAAGCTCTATTATCATCTATTATATTATTATCCTGTCTAGATCTTTATAAATCTACTTTATTAAAAACTCTAACAAGCAATTATTGAAAACAAGAAACGTGATATCGTGAAAATTTTGTAACTAAATTTTCATTGAGATGAATTCTAAATTTCTCAATATTCATTATAATTCGACTGAGAAAATTTCGCACGGAAAATACGCTATTATATTGGTAACATTACATCAGTATTACTATCACAATTAAGGCGATAACAACTCATTAAGACGGCTTAAATCCATTGTGCTACTTTACTACGCGTTTAACTAAATAGATTAAAAAATTAAATATTCGTTTTTAAGACAAGAGATGTATAAGATCTCGTGTCACAATGTTAGCTACCGTTCTTCGAAACCGCTAGACCGGTTTTTATGAAATTTTGTATGCATATCGGTTAGGTTTAAGTATCGGCTAACGTCTATTTTTCATCAGAGTAAGGAAGAAACAGCGTTAGCAGGGTCAGCTGGTATTAAGTATAAAATAAACAGATTTGTTTCTATAATATGTAGTATAATTTAACATATTTCCTTTGTGTTTCATTTAATAAATTCTCTCTCTACTTCCTACTAATATTATAAATGCGAAAGTTTGTAAGGATGTGTGTGTGTTTGTTGCTCTTTCACGCAAAAACTACTCAACCGATTGCAATGAAATTTGGTACGTAGATAGCCAGACCACTGGAATAACATATAGGCAACTTTTTATCCCGATATTCAGACGGGATATGGACTTACGCGGGTGAAACCGCAAGGCGCAGCTAGTCCTACATATATCATCTTTCGCAGTCCGATAATAACTACTAATCCTACTTCAAAACAATGCTAAATAAACTAAAAATACCACCAATACGTAAATAAACAGCCACAATATAACATTTAATATAATATTTAATAATTAATATTTTTAATATAAAATTTCAGTTCAATAGAAAATCACAATCGTAGACGATTCGCAGAACAAATGTAAAACAATGAACGAAATTTGAACGTACCCAATATATTTATGCACATATTCAGCAGACGATCTTATGCGAACCACAGACTGGATCTAATAAGACGAGAAAAATCTTGAGAGACACACGGAACGTGGAATTAAATATAATCGAATGAAATGACGTATAACGGAGACTGGGAGATTCCAGCAACGTGAGTTTGTGGTAATTTTGTTAGGTTGGGGTGGTCGCTTTTTATTATATGTAGTTTGTTCAGTTATGCTTGAATATTTTGGTGGTGAAGGATGATTGGATGATCATTTAGACACCGATGCAAGTCAGGATATCGAGACTTCAAAGGTAGATAGAGACAATAGTTTACATCTTGATAAAAAATAGGGGGCTTACTTATAATTTTTTTTTTAGAAAGAAAGAAAAAACATTTATTTGGCGACATGAAACACAAAAACACATATGAAATAAAAAATAATAAAATAAACAACTAAAACAAAAGTAAATAATAATAGAAAAGAGAAAAAAAAGTACAACAATAGCGTGTCCCACAGTACCGCCAAAAAGGATCTAGTTCAGCTTGTGCCAGGCGTTGACCTGGCGCTGGCAGGCACTTTTATACAAATAAAAAATATGTAATTAAAAGTACCTTTTTGAATAATAGTAATAATAATTTAATAATTTATTCATTTAATCGAGCAACTATGAAGACTCGTTTTGTTAGTAACAATATGTTTAAAGGGTTTAGTAATGATGAACATTAATTATAAAAAAAAAACAAATATATACATTTCTCATATTTATTATTTACTAGCGGTCCGTCCCGACATAGCCCGTGGTACATATAGCCTAAAGCCTACCTCAAAAAATGTTCTATCAAAAACTGAAAAAATTTTTCAAAACGTACCAGCAGTTCCTGAGATTAGTTCGTTCAAACAAACAAACAAACTCTTCAGCTTTATAATATTAGTATAGATTTATAAAACTTATAACACAACTCGAAACGTAAAACAAAACGTCCTCGCGGTAGAGTTAAATTAAAAATATTCAAGCAAAAAATTCTCTATATTTCCAACGAACCATTCAAGAGTTGACTTTTTCATATTTTATCTGGAAATTTACTTAAAATATGTCTGGATTCTGAAGCGGTAGTGTGTGCGCTCCTTATCACTAGACCTGCAGTCTATAAGAAAATCCGTCAGCAAAAAAAACTACCCTATATAAATTATTAATATCTTTTTTTAATATGCATTTTGGTTTTCATGCATTTAGCTAGGATTTTAGCACACAGTAATTCGTTGAGTTTTATTATCGTTTGCTGTGTAGCAAATATGTGTAACTATTGACATCTTTTGACAACTATTTGTATTTTAAAGTATTATTTTATGAAAATTAAGAGATCAACTGTGAGCCAAAATAGATCCAATATGGTAATTTACTACAAAAAGAACGAATCTTCAAATCAAATTTAATTGCAGACCACGTATTATAAATAGATCTTTAAATGTGATTAAAAGTACAGTGTTTGTCAGTTATGCTGACACCTAGTATTCAATGTTGATATAATTAATGCAAAATTTCAGTATCCATGTCAAATATAACACAATATCCTACTGATATTATAAACGCGAAAGTTTGTAAGTATAGATGGATGCTTATTACTCTTTCACGCAAAAACTACTCAACCGATTGCAATGAAATTTTGTACGTACATACCCTGGACAGCTGGAATAACACATAGGCAAATTTACATCCCGATATTTCTACGGGATACAGACCTACGCGGGTGAAACCACGGGGCGCAGCTAGCATGTTATATCATCAGTTTGTCAATAAAATTTTGAACGGTTTAAAAAACGACAGCAATATTTTGCTGACGCTACAAAAAGCTCACATTATCGGCACATCGAGTTCATTTGAAATATTCATACGGTAACTAGAGAGCATTAATGTTCAACGAAGCCTTATCGTAGCGGTGAAATATTAACCTGTGACTGGAGATGTTTTAGCGTTCCATTGACTGATGCATAAATAGTTTGCGATTTGAATAATAGAAAGACAATTATGTTTTGTAAATCGGTTTTATATAAACACTAGCTTTTGCAGATCCGCACGCATTAACTTCGGTGTATTATTATTCGGTGTATCTATTAAAAAACCCCCATCAAAATCTGTTGTGTAGTTTTAAAGATCTAAGCATACATATTACGTTGCGTGTAGATACATAGGGACAGACGCGACTTTGCTTATACTTTCACTAGATAGATCACTAGATATAATCTCTGGATTATAATTGCCAAAATGTATGCGTTTAAATATTATATGTTTGGGTTAGATAGTTAGATATAGATAGCCTCTGGACAGGGCTTGTATAATTTAAAATTAGAAAATAAACGAGGTTAGTGTTAATTATTGAGTTTTAATTCATGCCTTGCTGGTTTTATATAGTTCGTCAATAATGTTTATCGTTTTAGTGGCTTGATTTTTAAACATATTTTGATTATTTATAGGTACTTCGTTAATATGAATTTATTGTGTCTAAATAACTATTATGTACTGTATCGGGAAGACACAGACTCCTGAAACACAGCGAAAGCTATATTAGGATTAGGAAAACTATATTGTTCAATAAATTTAAAATTTTTATTTTTTATTTTTTTTATGAATACTAGGTAAGTATACACTATGTATTATATACTTAGTTTAATCAGGTAGATAGAAACAGTCGGATACTTTATTAATGCATTAATGTTAGTTGGTGATGATTTTGTTAATTCTATGACTAATTAGGAATCGTCTTAAACGGTGATAGATTATATTATTTAGATTTTTACGAAATTCATTGTGGATATTTTTTTAAGAAAGTTTTAGTAGCGTGATAAGAAATTAATCTTACACGTTTTGCATACATTCAATTGTTAAAGTAAGAGTAAGAGAAAAAATTAACAAAAAAAAATGTTCACTGTATCAAGCCAATCCATCAAGCGAGTTGGATGCAAAACGATCGTGTGACACCGCCATTACGCAAACTTCGAAATTGCTGGAATGATTCGAAATTCGAAATGTGGAATCGTATACAATTTTACACATTGTGTCGGCTCCCCCGTTCCTTTCATTCCGTTATAAATAAATTAACGAAATAAGCTTAGTCATTCGTTCGCATTCATTAATTAAGATCACATGCGGAGGCTTAAACCAATCTTGAGAACAATTGCCTTCTTACTTCGATGCGGTGCACATTCGTTTTGGATTTTACGGATAATAAGACACAATTTTACTGCAGCGATATACAAATGTATAGTAAAATAATTAAAAAATTATTTTGGGATATTAAATATTGTTTATATAAAGTTAATAATTAAAATTTGCTAAATTATTTACACTCCATTTGCCAATTGCTAACTTTACTTAAAAGTAAAATTCTCTAAATTAAAACGCTTATTATCACCCAAAACTACTTTATTTAACATCTCACAGATTATACATATTTTTATGATAATGTAAAACACGTTATGCCTGCCTATACGTAATTGATAATTATGCTTTTTATACAAAAAATTACTTTTAAAATGTAACATTTAAAATGACTCACCCATATGACTCGATATTATCTCTAACCATCTTACATGCAACTAGATAAACAAATAAATCCATTGAAACAATGTCCGCCAATTTTGTATATAATGGTCACCCAAATCTCAAGTACATTTGCGGACGTGTATAACTCTCCATCCAAGTTTTGTGATGGAAAGGAGACGTGGGAGAGAGTGATAAGGTATTTATTTTTATTGTTATTTAAATAATTATGTTTTGTGGGTATTTTAATATTTATACAGTACTGAGAGGGAGGTATTTTCTTGTTCCGGTGTATTTATTATGTTTAGTTATGTTATTCAAAATGATGTGATTTATTTCTTGTTTTTAATATTCAAAGAAATATATCGGATGAAAGACCACTGAGTTATCGGGTTTTAAAAATAGAATACACTCAGAGAAACCCCATTTTATGTCAGTTGGAAAGAAACACATCGAAAAATGCACAATTATTTGAAAAATTACCATTGATTTAACATAAGGAATGATCGAAGAAGAGTTTATTCTATTTTGGAATCTGTTTTGGGAACCTCTGTTAAAATGCTGTTAACTGACCATCGAACCTATGTAATATCTCAACAGCTACGAAATAACTTAATTTGAAAATCAATAAATATACTAATATTCACCCTTTTATTAACATTTCCTCGTAACAATGAGGTTGCAAATAATGCTATAATTGGAAAAGAATCGGTATATATAAGAACTGTGAAAGTTTCATCCGAGGAGGTCTGTAGTGCTGTTTAATTTAGTTTTAATTCGTGTGAAAGTTTATGAGAACGTTTCGGTCGATGTTCGAAATATGAATTCGATTAAGAGTTCATTCTTCAAAAACACATTCACAACTATGAGATATAACCGAAAGTTAATCAAATCAAATCAAATCAAATTTATTAAATCAAACACCTCACCTAACCTTATAGCTAAGTACATCGCTGTAGCAATACAAATAGGTATCAAACAATTAAGGTAATAATACTTTTTATAGGTATACTAGCTGTAACTCGCGACGTCACTCGCGTGGTACCCAGGAAAAAGTGGCCTATGCGCTAATCCACACTATTATCTATGTCTGTACCAAATTTCATAAAGATACGATAAGCTGTTTTGTCATCCAAAAATACAATCTTTCGCGTTTATAATATTAGCAGGAAGTATGATATTTTACCTCTTTCCCTGATTAATTTTCGTAATGGACAATTATATAGATAATCCATCATCCCCTCAAGCATCTACTGAACTTTTTATTACTGGTCTTTTCTATTAATCTCAACCCAGGATTTAATCCTAACTGATACCACTAATGATAAAAATATCCAGAGATATCACGTATTTTAAGTCATGAAACAACTTCTTAATTTTTCTCGAACACGTCACAGTTATTACGTCGTACGAAAAATACGAATACAAAACTCAAGAATAGTGCGAATCCCAATATCCCAGTCGCAGTATTATGCATACGAAATAAGAAATAAAAGTATCTTCGCAAGAATACATTCGAACGTAACAATGCTTAATCACGGTTCCTATACATTCATTACGGCGTCTTTTGTTCAAATATATTTGGGGAAAGCAAAAATTATAACATACAGTGCTATTGTGAGGGGAGGCGACGCGGAATAAGTGGCGAATTTTGTGGCTGTAGGGCTGCTGCTGCGGAGTTTTTTAATGGGATATGCGCCGTGATTAGTATTGACTACTAGCTGCGCCCCGCGGTTGCACTCGCGTCCGTATCCCAGAATGTCTGGACAAAAAGTTGCCTATATTATATATAATATATACAGTTGTCCAGCTATCTACGTACGAAATTTCATTGCAATAAGTTCAGTAGTTTTTGTGTGAAAGAGCAACAAACACATACACATCTTTACAAACTTTCGCATTTTAAATAGTAGGATGGTGTCAAATTAGCTTTCTATTTGTTTTGTATTGAAGGTTAATATAAAGATTACCATGTATTTATTGGTTATGATTTATTTATTCATTCAATATTTTATGAAGCAGAATATGCAATTTTGATGAATATGTGGAATGAAACATAGGAGATGGGATTTTGAGAATAGACAGGTTACACGTCCATCCCGTTCCTCATAATTTGTCAATTATGAGTGTTGTAGTGTGTGTGTGTGTGTGTGTGTGTGTGTGCGTATTTTCTATACCAATAATATGCAACTGAATAGTTTATTTGTACCCGCTAATATCAGGAAGTACTGGACAATTTAAAAAATTCTTTCACCATTGATACGTTATCACCGAGTGCATGTACCCAGTATATATACCAATTAATATATGTACCAAGGGCAAGGCTGGGGCAGACAGAACATACTTGAAAAAAAAACATTTCTTTCTTGATTTTAATTGAAAAATAACCATATCGTTTATTTAAATTCTTGCTAAACCAATATGAAGTTATCATTTTATAATGCACCTTCATATTTTAGACACACACAAACAGGTTTCTGTCAACCCTATCATGCACAGTCGCGGGATTTAAAGTAGCGCCTCACGCTAATGCTAAGAAAACACCCGCTCAAGGGTGATCTAAATTCATTCCGCTAAACAAATAACATATTTTACGTTTTCATACGTTTCCCGAAGCTGCTGAGAAAAATTCGTTTCAGTTTGTGTACTTTATGGTCTCCCAGTTACGGTTATGAAGTGGGTGGTTTTGAGACGCATGTGCTTTTTATGGGAGTGTATACGTTATTTAAGGGAAATCAAGTTATTGTACCATATTTAGATATAGCTATTTTCTAAAAATATTTAAATGAAGGTTTTATACGATATTAATTGTCCACTCAGGTTTCTCTACATAAGAACCTTCCTTGACTTTTAACGAAAATGTATAAAAATAGCTGACTTGGTTGAGCCGTTCTCGAGTTCGTTATGTAATAAACTAAGCGCAATACGCTTAGTTTAACACGTGAGGGCTCATTTTTGTTTATATATATAGATATATTTACATGCAATTTAAGATTCTTCTAATTCAACTATATTTCCAGACGAATATATTGTCTATCCGAACCAACAAACCAACAAACCAACCGAAAAATATAAGGAATTCACATAGAAAATATTTATATATTATAAAAAAAATATTATGAAACATGAACAAATAACTAGTTGTTATTTCATAACTATGAAAGTACTATAAATACTTTAAAACACATCAACCTCAAAATCAATGAGCATTTCTATGTTTATGTTAAACCATTGCGCGAAAAAAGAAACATTTTACTAAAATAAGATTTAATGATATATAAAAGAGGTTTTTTAATTACATAATTAAAAAAACACCACCCTGTATACGAGACACAATGTGAAAATTAAGCGCGTATCGAAGACGTATACAAAACGGGTGAGTGCGTATTATCAGTGTTTCTTCGAAGACGCGAGAATTGTGGTAAATAAGATGTATTCATTTAGTGTAAATCCTACTTATATTGTAAATGCGAAAGTTTGTGACGATGTGTGTATGTTTCTTACTCTTTCACGCTAAAACTACTGAACCGATTGCAATGAAATTTGTTACGTAGACAGCTGGACAACTGGAATGAAACAGGCAATTTTTTATTCCGATATTCCTACTGGACACGAGCTCACGCGGGTGTAACCGGGCAGCTAATATAATATATAGAAATTTTATAATTTAATAAAGATATTAGAAAGAGACACAATGATTTATATTTTTATAATCATACAGGATGGTTGTATATTTACCTCACATTTAGGTCTATTTATGCATACATGAAAAGACTCGGACTAAAATAATTTCAGTCTGAGTCTTTTCTTACGTGTATACTATAATAGCTTGTCTTACAAACTCCGCGTTTTAATACCAATGAGATAATATGAATAATCTAAAAAAAAATGCATAAAAAAGTTAAAAGTATTAAATAACTTAATAAACATGTAATTCAATACACCTCTTATGCAATTATAGCATACTAATATTATAAACGCGAAAGTTTATCAGAACGAATGGATGTTTGTTAATCTTTCACACGGATATAGCCTATAATAATAATAATAAAAATCATCTTTATTTATCCTAGCCTATCATATCTGTATGAGTACAGAGATAGATTGATGGAATAACACACACACGACATGTTAACCGGGTACCAGGCGAGTGACGCAGGATACAGCTAGTCTCTAATATTATAAAAAAGCTGCTATGTATGTGTAACTTCTGGTGCATCTGGAGTTATTACGAATGGTCTATCACATTTATTCTATTTCTAACAACATTTTACTACAGGCCAAGTAAACAAGCCTGAAAAGTAGGAGATCTATCTTATAAATTCTTAAGAATTTAAAAATTATATGAACGTTACAGACATCCTTATAATGAGATTTCGAATAACCCCATCGATGCCATATGTGAAAAAAATATTTATTCATGAACGGATCAATGCACTTTTTTTTAATTACTTGAAGGCAAAACAAAAGCTATCCAAAACATGCTTTTAAACATAACTTATTCTATAAAATTTTATGATTGGTTTATCTATTCGCCACTAGATGGCGCTAGGACATTCGTTCGTAGGCTTCCTACATATTGTTGGTAGTTCTTTCATTATAATAATATCATACAGTATGTATTATTTTCCTGAATTAATAGTGAAAAATTAATACAATATTGCTATATAAAATAACTAGTTGGGCCTCGCGGTTTCACCCGCGTCAGTCCGTATCCCGTAGAAATATCGGTATAAAAATTGCCTATATGTTGCAACTGGAAATTTGTCCAGCTGTCTACGTACCAAATTTCATTGCAATCGGTTCAGTAGTCTTCGCGTGAAAGAGCAACAAACGCACACACATCCTTACAAACTTTCGCATTTATAATATTAGTAGAATAGGATATTGAATTATTGACTAATGAAAAAAACAACGAAGAAATAAAATTTTGACCGTATAAATATAAAATTTGATATGTATAGGTAAGATTTTTAGGAGAAACATCATTTTATTTATATGCTTAAAACATTATAATAATTTCGTATCAAGTAAGTGGGTACCTTCCTAAATAATCGGGTAGATATAATTCTCATAACAACATCAAGCAATATTGAAGTTAACACAATTATAATCATATTGCTTCAATTCTAGTGATGTACCAACATATCTGATTACAGATAACATATCGACATAATAAGATGTCAGCCCGTCACAACACTAATCAGTGGCTTTGTTCTCAAATCTAGATAATAGGATAAACAGACAGACACTGTTAATTGTGTAGATGGTTTTTATTTATCCACTTATCATATGATTGGTCTTGAATTCCGATGGAACATCAAAGGCGCTTGTCTTTAACCGACTAAGAAAACAGAGGAATTTTGTTTTTACAATTATGTGATTTCATATCATAATGAATTTATATATAAATGATAAGTAAGCTTGTGTTTATGTGACTGTTAGTCAGATTGTTTTACTTTACAATTTGTATGATATAACAGATTTATAATCGAATTGATTTCAAAATGCTTATATATTGGAATAACGTTTTTTATATAACAAATTCTTGTTGTCTTTACAATTAATATATTACGTCATTTAAACTATAACTTCACAACACTTTGTCTTTTAGGTATGTGAATCATGAAGTGATTAAAAAAAACAAAATAACAACCGTTGAGCATTTGCTTAGCACAATGGAGCATGTTCATAATTCGAGCAACGTATCTAATCACACGAATCCATAAACATTTATTATTTTGCAAGAACAAACCTGCTACAATTTTGTATCTTTGGACAGATCGTTGGTTCACGCGCGCTTCTTCGCTCCCGAGCGTTCCCACGCGTCACTATCCCATAAGAAACGTCAAAAAGCACAGACTAAAAACAACTTTATGTCCGCAGCACAGAAAACAAAACAATACTCCCGCGCTTTTTCAAAATAGCACAGACCAAAACGGACTCTATTATACGAGCATAGATTAAAAATTGAATTTGAAAACACGTTCTAAAGATGCGTTCACGATATTTTTACGGCGAGTTTGTAGTTGAGATATTGTTTGAATTTAAGTTTTATTGTGTGTGTGTTTGGTTCATTTGTGGTTGCATTGATCGGGTTTGTGATCGTTTCAGCGTAGCGAATGTATGTAATACAGTATTCAAATATTTCGTGAATCATGAGCATTCGTGTGTATAATTACGTTTTTACCAGAGCTTGGTTAATCGGACAGGGGTTAGAAACCATTTATTAGGAAATGTAAACGTGGCCTAACTGGACATTTTGAACTAGACTTTTAATGCCTACCTTTATTAAAATAATAATTTGGTGATGACGGTAATTAGATTAAAATTTATATTTAATTCTTGGTTATTAAAAGAAAACCTAAAAACAACTATAATTCACTTCAAATGAAGCAGTACCTATTTTATAATATTCAAAGAAGCGCGTACTTTGTATGCTTTTGCTCCAAATACATCACTTGATTTAATGTCACTGTATCATTATTTCAAGACATTTATACTGCAGTTTATAATGACAATCTACATATTTACATCATAGTGCTTTTATAGTATAAGAAAAGGATACCATAGTATTTTACTGCAGCAGTACGAAGGTTCAATACACCTGCAATAACGGGCCTTGCGTAGTTCGGTAGCGGATTTGCATTTCATCGATGTCACGCGAGTGATCTGTGACCTCGTTAATTGCTAAATTGCCGCGCTTTTCGAATTTCGAACACTGTTTCAAATCGGTCAATTATTTTACTGTTTCTATTTTTCTATTGATTCTTTCCGGCTAGCATTTTGTTAATATATTGTGTATTTAAACAAAATGATAAATTTGCATTTACGTGGTTATTGGCTCGAGTCAGTTAGTTCATCTATACCATCTTCATATTATTAAATTTATTAAACATCAATATTAAAATACAGATTAGAAGCATAGCTACTAGAACTGCGTTTTATGTTTTGTACTACAATTAATTAATGATAGACTTTGGAATAGACTTATTTCAGAAATTTACAATTTTATCTGTAGCCATAGTTTACGAATCTCTAGTGAAGAAAAACCAGGGCTATTTAAAATCTAATTCTCATAATGTTAAATTGATATTCCATTTTCAAAACAATCGGTTATATTTACATAACATATCAGTGTGAGTGATTTTGTGTGTGTGTTATAATAATTATTGTCGTTTGATAGGCGTGGCTTAACAAGTCGTGCATTCACTATGGCGAATGTACAATCAAATTATTTACGAATGCTGCGGTTAAGTTTAAATTAAAGATTAATATCTGATACTGAAATGGTGGAGTCATGTTTATAATATGAGTCATTTGGTTGTTATGGTGTTTGGAGGTTTTAGTTAGACTTTTAATTCGATGTTGTTATAAGAAGTTCCTATCAAAGTTTCGTTTAAAACTTCTTGTTCGTAAAACTAATTTGCGAAAATGCATATGCTTGTCTATCAAATACGTATTGGTAATAAAACTGAATAAAATAAAAAAAAATATTACAAGTTTTTTATACAAATGTTTATATATTCCTTAAAATGTTTAATTCAGAAGTAAATTTATTTACGTGTTTTATCAATAATACTCTTATATTAAAGATAAAGAGTTTGTTTGTTTGATCGCGCTAAATCTCAGCAACTATTGGTCCGATTCGATAAATTCTTTCAGTACTAAATAGTCCATCTATGGAGGCTATATGATATGTACATGGCGGAACACAGCTAGTTTAAACAATAAATGCTTAACGAATCATGATTCCAATAGATTTAATATCCAAATTTAGAAACACGTATTCTTGATATTATTGATAATAACATTGCATCGATAAAATTCCTGATGAAATGACACGTATTGGAAACTAATAAACCTATTTGGATAATAATTTTTATATCTTGTCAACCGACGTTCTCAAAAACGTAGGAGGTAGAGGAGGATTTATTGAGGACCGATGACAATACACTAATTTGATAAAATTATTCCATTTTTCAATTTGCAAAATATGATTTTTGTTAAAGCGTGTTTTTTTGTTTTTTTTAACTATTATTTATTTATTTGAAGAAAAAATACATTGTTGTAAACTTTTCGAAAATAACTTCAATAAATTACTGCTTCACTACATAGTACAAAACAAAGTCGCTCTCTCTATCTCTATGTCCCTATGTATGCTTAAATCTTTGAAACTATGCAACGGATTTCGATGGGTTTTTTAAGAATCATCATCATCAGCCCATATATGTTCCCACTGCTGGGACACAGGCCTCCTATGAGGGTTCAGGCCATAATCCACCACGCTGGCCAAGTGCGGGTTGGCAGATGTCACATGTCGTCGAACTTTTTAATTCTTGGACATGCCGGTTTCCTCACGATGTTTTGATGATGGGTTTTTTAAGAATAGATAGATTGATTCAACAGGAAGGTATATGTGTATACCATCTACTAAACTACTCCGAATTAAAGCCGCGGGCAAAAGCTAGTTGATAATAAATCAAGCAAATATTTTTATCATGCTAATCTCACGGTAATTCAATAAAACAATTGTTAATTGCATTTAACAGCAGCATAACATATTCAAATAGCATTCACTGCCCCCACACGATGGCAACTGACCGATTTAGATAAAACACACAGTAAACAACACTAAAACTACCCTCAAGTTTTTATAATTGTTTGATTTTGTACTCTATGTCTATCGAAATAAGAGTCACCAAAGTTTGAGCGAGTGGATACAATCTTGTTAGAAGGAATGTAAAGAAAATGTCGAGTCAACAAATACTGCCTGTGTCATATTGATTTATATGAAAAGACAATATCTAGGACAACAGCGAATGCTAATACGATATGGGATTGTTTTAGTACACGATTTTGGACTTTATGCTCTAGTGAGATGGGTGAAAATCGTTTGCTTTTATTACAGTGACATGTGAATAATTTTCCTTTTCATTTCCGCGATATGAATTATGAATATTGATTATGATTTGCTATTGTATAGAGATTTCTTCGGTTCTCTGGGTATAGCTAAGTTGTTGTTTAGCCTTTGATATTGATATGGTTTGTTTTTAACCGACTTTAAAAAAGGAGGAGGTTCTCAAAACTGTAGTTATTATTATGTGTTTGGTAACTCAGAACTTTCGACTGCGGGAAACGATTTTGATAAAAGCTACGCTAAACTTTTGTCATTAATTGCTTTATCTGACCATTCATTATAACTAATCACTGATGGATAAACACGCCTATATATGTATAACAGGGAAAACCGGGCTGAAACGCTAGATAAATAAATTTCCACAAATACTTGTGAGTCGATCATTCAATCGCTACAAAATTGCATAACAGATTCTAATGAAAAGAGTTGTAATTTAAAATTGATTGACTTTTATCATTTGCCCATTTGATATTTTACCACTCAAATTTTTTGAGGATTAAGTACTCTAGACATTTCGTTTCATTCGTTTAACCATCTGAATTATAATTAAAATTAATCGCTCTTTATTGTCAATATAAAAAAGGTACAAAAATTGACTGAATAAGTAAGCAATTATTGATACACAACGTTTTAAAGTAATCGCTACTAATTGCTTATCAGACTTTTATACAGAATTATTTAAATATATATAACTCAGAGGTGACTAACTAACACCAGTGATCTATCAACGCACAGCCCAAGCCACTGGACGGATCAGGCTAAAATATTGGCATGCACATAGATGTAATGACGTAGGCATCCGCAAAATAAGAATACGATAAATTCTACCCGCAAGGGGATAAAATAGGGTATGAAAGTTTGTTCCATGAAGATTTACAAAGGCCATATATATATTTTCTTTTTTATGTCACAGCGGGCAACTGAGCTGGTGGTTCGCCTGATGGTAAACGATCACCACCGCCCATGAACATTCACAGAGGCTTAGACCTCTGAGAATGCGCTGCCCGCTTTTATGGGATAAGGAATGAGGAAAGGATTGATGAATGGAAAGAAGGAATGGACTGGGAAGGGCTAGGAGAAGGAAATAGGCCTCCGGCTCCCCCACTCACCGTACGAAACACAATAGCAAGCTATTATTTCACGCCGGTTTTCTGTGGGGGTGGGGTACTTCCCCGGTGCGAGCTGGCCCAATTCGTGCCGAAGCGTGCTCGACTCCCACAATATATATACATAAAGGTCAAATATATGCCTAAAGGTTCCAAAAAGAACAACAATTCCCTATCAAACACAAAAAGATTCACGCCAATCGTCTGAAGACCCACGGAGTCATGTAGAAAAAAATTTACTTATCTAAACTCCTTCGTTTTATATAATCGTATAAAAACGAACTATTAATTACTGAATCATATACTAGAACATGTTACACGATAAATGATGGCACATTCAATAAACGCTTGACTCGATACTACAAACTATAAGCCTCAAAACTCGCTAATCCCAATCGATACATCGTCTGCGAATTATAGAATCGAATAGAATATATTAATACGTGAGAGAGTTTGGAGATGTCTGCCGTTCTAAATCAGAGCAACAATGCGCCCTGGATTGAATGCTGTACGATTTGGGTGGATGTGACCGATGACCATGTATTAATAATGTATTATATGAAACGATTTTCCAATATAATTGACGTTCTCTTGTTTATTTTGTACTTTAAATTTTTGGAAATATATACGTGTGGATACAAATGCGTACGTATGTATTTCTATCTCTCTTGTCTGTAAGAGAACCATTGTTTTTATTAAACGTATGGGAGACGATCGCTGCTAAGCGGGTTTACTTGGGGCGACCTACATGGAAGTAACTAACGATTCAGTAGCACTACGCAAAAGGGATTGGATAAAAATCTTTCCGTGCCGGGATTAGCGGCGTCTCTTGTTGTCGGAGACCAAGATGCGCTTTGGAATCATCACGCCAGATAAGTAAGTCAAGAAATTAAAGACTTTTTAACGAATTTTAAACGCGATTTATTCATTTTATTATTTAACACGACGTTTCGACTTTACAGCGATTGTGGTCAGGGAGGTCTCTAAGTTTTTAATTCCTAAATACTCGCGTAATCAAATACAAGTAAAAGGAATGTCTATTCAGCGGTATGTCCACATCAAACCGACGTCACTAGAGGCGCGCGGACTCAGCATCACAAAGTCCGTTCGGCTTATCGCTCACAGCGCATTTCCTGTTCAGCCGCGCCAAGTATGCGACAGCCTTCATATACCTTGCGTATCTTGCTATCGACGTCTGTGACACTTTTGTTTAATTGCTTTATGCATTGATTCGCTGTTATGAGCGCTTCGTATGACGAGGCGTTTGGATTTTTCCAATTGATACTACATTTCTTAATAGCTTCAAAAGGATATTAGTTAAAACGTAGGATATTATTTAAGCCGCCACATTTATGACGTCAGCTGCAGATAATTCTGAGTATTTATATAGCACAGTACGGGAAAGGTCACTTCGTATCGCGTTTGAGACATTTTTTAACGATCCATTCTGTGTGTATATACTGTCTATTATAGGAATAATAAATGCTTTGCGGCGGACCATAACGTCTTCATGCAAATTAGTAATTTGATGTATGTTTTACGTGAATTTTCGTAAATAATTTCCTAAAGAACAGCTTGAAAATGAAAAAAAAAAAATTAGGACAATTCATGAAATAATTTAAACATATCTAAACGTGGCTACTTTAACCAGGTTAAATCAAATAAAACTCCGGTTTACCGTAACCGATCATTAACGCAGCATTAAACCTCCAATCGCATAGCATTTCTCCAACGAGCTGGCAGTTGCGTTTCAGAAAGCTTTGAGTCGTTTACCATTAAATATATGTTTTACCACCTTATAAAGATTGCGTCTAAGATTCACGCCCGGGGCATGCCGCACGAAGTTAGTACGACAGTTGGTAGATAGGAAGAGAGCTGGTTGGATTAGGCTTATTATTTACTAGCTGCGCCCCGCGGTTTTACCCACGTAAGTCCGGATCCCGTAGAAATATCGGGATAAAAAGTTTCCTATATGTTATTCCAGTTGTCCAGGTGTCTACGTACTAAATTTCATTGCAATCGGTTCAGTAGTCTTTGCGTGAAAGAGCAACAAACACACACACATCCTTAAAAACTTTCGCATTTATAATATTAGTAGGATTTAGAAATTTAAGACTTTAATATTTAAAACGCGATTTCAAGAGAGGAGTGAACAGGTACCTTCTAGGGAAGCGCGTTCCATCTTAGACCACATCTCAGCTTAGCGTCAGGTGATATCGTGGTCAAGCGCTGCCCTATTATTAATAAAAACATGTGACATTTAAAGTAATTTTTGTTGAATCTACTTTTAAACTAGACTATAATATTATTAGAATGTTAGACCCAAAAGATTTTGTTTGAATATGTTATATTTTAAACAAAGAAGGTATATATCAAGTCTCATCTCATTAAAGTATTAAATTAATTAATAATACGACTCTCTAACAAAATCTCCATCTGTCCCCTGTACTATAATTCACACAAGCTCGGATATGTGCCCGCGGCCCCCATGTGTGCCGTGATGGCTGCACGGCGTGACTCGCGCAAATAATGTTTATTGGAGACCAGCACCATGAGCTCTTTAACCGTAGTTGGAAGTTTAATTTTTAGTTTTATAGCATTGAAATGCTTTATAAATGAGAAATTTTGAATGAATAGAAAAAATTTGATCACGAGGCGGGATTCGAACCCGCGTTTTTTTGCGTAGTTAGAAGGATAAGTTAGAAAAATCAAAAAAAAATTGTGACATAGTGTTTAGCCTAATTATTTATGATAATGAATTTCTTTTTGATATTTTATCTCCTATCAAACAATACTAGCAGACTTGATAAGGTTTAAAGTATAGAATTCGAGCTCATTTGAGTAAGTCTAACTAAGTCCCAAAACGTCTTGTTTCGCGCTAAAATTACAAACAAATACAAAAAATACAAAAAAATACCTTAAACCAGGCCCTTTACTAAACCATCTATTTAAACCGCAGTTAACTACCTATACAATAAGGTACATCCCTAAGTTTAACACTTTAATGCTCAGTACACACAATCAGATATTTGTTTTAAATTATGGTAATAAAATGTCTGTTGCAGTCACGAGCTGCTGCGCGTGCGTCTGCTTGAATTGGATGGAATCAGGAGAGCAATGTTATGATGACGAATTTAGATCGACTATAATGCTCAGGAGTAGTATTTTGTAAGGCTTGAGAACATCGAATATGTATTGTTTTAAAGAATTCTTTATATGGAAGGTTTATGCCGAATATAGTGCGGTTTTAATAAACTTTTCTGAATGAAGTGCCCAGTTTGTAGTGTGGTTTTTAGTTCTTATGTAAAATATGTTATTTTGAATGTTTAATTACGTCAAGTCGGAGGTGATGCTTGCTTTTTTATTTGTCTTTACCATTATTATTTTATTACCAAGACTAGCTACGCCCCCGGGTTTCACCCACACATCCTTACAAACTTTCGCATTTATAATATTAGTAAGAAGATTGGGACTTATCGTAAATTTTATAGTTTTCACTTACGGTAATTTGACATTCATGTTTTTAGATAAAAAAAAAAAATATACAGAGGTAAAATAATGTGGTCTAAATTATTTATTTGCTGCAATTTTATGTGTTTGAACATTAACAATGAACAATTGAGCGTAAATATTGTTTAGTACATTAAAATTGTGTATATAATTAAAATAAAATTTCCTATTTGATTAATCTATGAATTACACCTATAAAATATACAAAAAATAGCTGTTAGTATTTGCTTTTCGCTATTTTTACAGTTATTACAATGTACCTAATATTCATACTGTCCCATTTATGACTTTAAACACACTCGCGTCCACCTTGGCAGCCATAGAGCTATGAAATATAGAGCATAGATTACAAAACCATAGGAAATAGAGAAGGCCCTACAGAGTCCGAAACTAATAAATCTCCCGATCGCCAACCTTCCCATCCAGATAATGTATTTCTATTCGGACGTTACACTTACTTTGGCAATTTGCGGGAACCTTTGTGCCCTTCAAGATATCTCGTCAGACGATTGTACTGGACTATTTCTTAACTGGATTTATATGGAGCTGATAATCTAGTTAAGATGACAATTTGGAATGTTTGACGTGAATTGTATAGGTCATGTACAGTTTTACAAGCCATTCTATATTGACGATCTAGAAATAACAATATAATATAATGGTATCAATTAATATTTGTTACAAAATAAACCGATAGAAATTTTGAAATCGAGCCGAAAAAAGTCAATAGCCAGTCGGGGTTCGGTATAGCAATAGATTAACAAATAGATTAATTTTAGACACAACATTACTACGAAATTAAATGCGTAGTTGGTACTCGTAAGTCTAAAAAAATATCTTAAGACTTTATTATTTAGACAAACTTAATAATAAAACTTAATAGTAAGTTTTTTTTTATATTTCATAAAGTTGGCCTCTAACTATCACAAGACCTAAAGCTTTACATTTAAACAGGCCGTATTATCAGCTCCATACATATGGAGTAACAAAGTTATCTTCACAGCGCGTGATATATCCTCGTCTAAGAAGGGCTAAGGTCCGAGCCCATTTACAAATCACAAACACTGACCACCCCACGACACCCCACCCAACGGACAATTATATATAACCCTTCTGTTCACCTTTCTAACTTAAACTTGAAATATCGTTGGATTTGGCCCCTTGAATTGTCTTATGGGTGTAATTATATAGAGCAGGTAAGTTCGTAATTAAAATTGAAGGCACCTCTTAAATTGTTTAGGAAATTCCTTGATCTATAACTTGTTTGATTAACAAGTAATTTAAAGCTTAAGTTTATATATAATCACTAATACTGTACTATAGTTTAATATTAAAACCGATTCGTGTTTACTAAATTTTGTGTTCTATAATTAGGCATAAATATTATTTATTTTCTCATCGCAAATAGTTAGCTGCACAATATGTTGCTAAATCTATTGATTATACATTTTATCAAAATTAATTCATTCGTAGGTACTTTCAATTATTTAACTAAATTTTTAACGTGACAACGTCTTAAATTAGGTTGCGGCTCGGAGTCATTCATGAAAAAGTGTAACGCCCGGTAAAGTTACGATGAGTCACCGAACTATGATCGGTCCGCCGCGCGCGCAGCACTAGAGAATTAGGCGCATTGAATCGGCGCGTGCTTGTGTCTCTGTCTCTGTCTTTTTAGTAAACAAAATATATTTTCTATAGTTAAAATTTGTGCAATTCTTATTTTCACTCAATTCCTTGTTCCTATTGTGCAATTTAATAATATTCGTATCAATAAATATTCTACCGAGAAAAAGACGTTGTCACGTAAAATCTTCGCCCGTAAAACCGACTTTACAGGCAACCATTTTTTTTTTAGTTTTACAGCATTGAAATGTTAATACGGTACGTTTAAAAACTTCAGTTTTCACGAATGACAAAAATACAAAGCGACTAACGTTCGGAATTAATAACGTATTTCTTACGTCATCAAACTTCGGTTATTGAATAGTTTTGATGGAATTAATCAATATACAATATACGCCAATACAAAAACAATCCTTAAATAGTTATTGACAAGCTCTTCCCAGAAAATGGGTTACTAGATCCAAATCAAACCTGTGACTATGACTTTTCGGTTAGGATTTACCAACGTGTGTATAACTAACAGTTCGCCCCGGCTTCGCCCCTGGTACGTATATACCCTATGTGAGTCAGTGAAGTTGCAGCTTCCTAACGGTGAAAGAATTTTTGAAATCGGTCTTGGGTTTTTGCGTGAAAAGAATTCATATCCATTCAATCATATAAATATGAAAAATTTACTAAAACACAATTTGCATACTATAGGCGCATATACAGTTTATGACTGAATTATTATATTATTTTCTTTATATCGAAATATGTATTAGGGATTAAAATATAACAATTTTTGTAAAAAGAAAACCACCTCCATATTGTTTGGATTAGACCAAATTTAAATTAATAAAAATCGATTCGATTCGAAAATTCAGGTAATAAACACAAAAATACAGAACTTCCTCTTTTTGAAATCGGTCAAATAAAACAGCCTAAATCAGTCAAAAGATATATCACTTTAAACTGGTGAGACAATTTAAGATTACAGTCGAAATAGTTTTGCATTTTATTTAGTTCACAAACATAAAAATATTTCCTCTTCATTATATTTATAGTATAGACATGTTGATTTTTTAAAATATAGATAAAAGAAAAACTATAAAAATTTAAAACAGAGTTAATGTAAGGAAATTAATGTAATCCTCGCAATCCTCAGGACAACAGGATAAACTCATGAAATTATTGCATCGTCGCCGATCTTTGCAAAGTGTACAAAGTTTGAATTAAATCCGTCCGTTTAAAGTGGGTCAAAATAGAGTACACAGAAGATTTACCCAGAAACAATTTCAACATATAGGTGAAGCTAATGTGTTAAAAAGATCACATCATTTTATGAACATTCACTGTTCTTAATATAATAAAATTTTCATTGTATAGCATTGCTTTATCTCCCCTTAAGCCCATTTGAATAACTATCGCCAGTTAATTCTTCAGATAACGCCGCCATGTTGGCTGCGGCCGGAAGTCCAACTTGGACATTCAAACTCGACCGGAACTTGATGGAACTGCGACATATATTTCGAATTTGGAACGCTATTGTTAATGTTTAATATTGACAGTTTTGGGAGTGGACAGCGATAAGTTATGTAGATATTGCATTGATGTAGCTAAAGAGATGTAATGATATACTAGGGTGTCATCTGGCTTCGTCTGTCTCAAAATTTTTATAATGAAATAATTGTTCAAATTTTGATTCACATATATCGTAACTATAATACTAAGTTTAATATAAATGTGAAAGTGTGTCTGTTTGCTACTTTGCTTGTATTTTGTGTCTGGAGATAATATGGAGGCTAGAGAGTGACGTAGCCTACTTTTTAGAACTTTAAAATCTCATTCCCGCGGGAATTTCCTTTGACTTCGAGGACGAAACCACGTATGGAAAAATAGCATTTCATAAAAATATGATATGATGAGATATGCATAAGTAGTGTTTTAGAGATTTCTGCATACTTTAATGAAGTTAAAACTCAGATAAATCAGATTACGTAGTTGTTCGGTTATATGTGGATGAATGTAATCTATTCATATTTTTATACAATAGTGCAAAAAAATTCGAAAATTTTAATTTCAAGTGTACACTAACCATAAATTAACAAGTATTTCTTCTTGGTATTCCGTAGTACCTCCTTCATCACGCTCCCTAACTAAATACTCACAATAATCTTGCAATAACTTTAATAATTTTACTAAAACATGAGATTCCTTTCTTCTTTATATATTGTTCCTACCATATTTAATAATTACAGGTGACTACTGAAACAATAACAATTTAAAATTTTCACGAGTGCATCCGCGTGCATAAACTAGCTGGACATAAGGGGAAGTGATACAAAATACAGTGCCCATAATTAATTATTCTCTAAGAAATTCATACGACAAGTCGGCTTCTTACCCGGTCTAAGGGTCAAGATATGCTTTAAATTAATATTCATACGGCAGGCCCAGGTGAATGTCACAATCTGAGAAGGGTGGACTTAAGGAATGGACATCGGTTTGCGATTATTCCTGAAGATTATGCAAGTGTTTGTTTTGGTTGATGCTAGTGAGGTAATGCCTCTGGGAGGAGCTTCCTGTATATATTTTGAAGCACTTTGGAAGTATGGGCTTTTAAAATAGCTATTTATTTGTATTAATTTGTTGTAATGTTTGATCGTATAAGTATACACGCGATACATATTCGGTTATTGGCAAAAAAAATACTAAAACTAATATTCTTAAGGTATATAACTAATAAACGTATTAATTCGAATTATAACAAATTAAGATATTCAAAAGATCCCGATATACAGACATAGACATACTGCTTGTACCGATATATAGACATACTGCTTGTACCGAAGGAGTTAAACGGAACCCCAATAAGGGGCGCAGTATATCCGAGCTACACCACTACCCTCAGATCAGTTCTGCAAAGTGGTTATTCTATGTCCAGTGGGTGCCAAGACGGGGTGGGATACAATACGGGCGCTTGTCTTATCTGCCCACGCCCGAGGTACTGGCCTGATGGATTAACTTCATTGTTCCTGTTGCTGGGTGGAGAATTTATAATTACACTTTATGTACTGCTAATTTTGTTTTTGTTTAACCGATGTTTTTTGGTTGCGGACGGTACATTGGATATGTGGATTTGACATGTTGGTATAAAAAGGTAATATAGATATATCAATTAATATATATGGTGTATGCAATTATAGATATGTGAGACAGAGATGTAACTTGGTATATTTTCATCTCAATCATCTGATGATTCAGCTCATATATGTTCCCACAGCTGGGACACAGGCCTCTTATGAGGGTTCAGGACATAATCCACCTTGCCGGCCAAGTGCGGGTTGACAGATGTCACATGTTGTCGAACTTTTGATTCTTGGACATGCCGGTTTCCTCACGATGTTTTCCTTCACCGTTTCATCTCAACCAATAGTAGCTAATAATGCGAAAGCGTCCACAGATTATAACCATCTTGTTTAAATTTATAAAATAAATTAGAATATTATTAAAACAATAACAATAGTTTCGAAATACGCGTAGCTCTAATATTGTTTTTACTAAAATTGTATTAACCGATATAAAATAATTTTCAATAGATATCATATTATTATTTTATCGCAAGATTATTATCCTCCACCCATCCATCCAGTATACATATAACAATTAAAAATTTAATATAAAGTTGTATCAATTGTGGGTACATAAAGCCAAGAACGTCTCGTATCACAAGACCCCTGTCGAATAGCATTATTATATTCTTTGAATTCTATAACCCTTTCCCCTCTATAGAACGATGTAAGATTTCCTTCAATAAGTCAAGACGCCAAGGAAAGAAACAACACGGACACAGCAAAGAAACGCTTCACAACGCCCATAACTACGAACTTTCAATGTTTGCCCCCATTCCGCTGACCACCTGAAGTCCATCCGACCCTCATCAAAGCAAACTAAATTAGACATTCTAAACATCTTGACCAAGTTATTATTCGGGGATTCAGTCGACCGAGTCAAATCCTAAAAACAAACTGGACGCATGCAAATAGCGTTGCGAACTAATTAAGTATCGTTTGTGTAGGATTCGTGATCTTGGGATGTGTTTTGATTAAATTATTCGAGTGTTCAAGAAGTTATGTCTGTACGTTTCGGTATTCAATTGCGAATTAAAAAGAGTTTGTTTGAATGTATGTTGAACTAGCCGCGCCCCGCGGTTTCATCTGTATATTATTAGTTGCATCATATTATTCCAGTTGTCCAGCTGTCTACGAACCAAATTTAATTGCAGTCGGTTCAATAGTTTTTGCGTGAAGGAGCAACCGACATACACACATCCTTACAAACTTTCGCATTTATAATATTAGTAGGACTACACACGTAGTATGTACACAGGTCTCATACTATGTCTTCTTTGAGGTTGCAGCTACAGTATGTAGTTGTTTTGTTTTAGTTTTACCTAAAGCCAATTCAAAGAAAGTGCATTTTGAATCGATGCAAATTATATTATGAAGGCATCGTGTATTAATTACTTTTCGTTACATTTCCCCATTTCGTGAGAAATTTTCGTTTGCAAAACATTGAAATTTATTATTAAAAGGAAACAAAAAAATTGAGTTTACCAAACTAGGTGAGACTGTATCTTGGAGACTCGAATTTCGACTTTCCTGTTGTTATATAACTTATTATCAAATGTATATTTAATTGTTAAGTTTTTAGTTATTTATTCAATAATATTAACCTAAATTAAATCACTATTATATATTTTGTCATCATTTTCATGTTAGATAAAAATGATCATATAATTTTATAAAATCAAAAATAAATGAAATATAATATATAAAATGAATAAAATATAAAATGAAAAAGAAACGTTGCTTAGGAATTTTCTCGTATATATTTAATTACATAAAATAATTGTTGTCTTTAGTTACTTGAAATAATATAATTTCTTCTAAGAAACTCGCAAACAAACGGATGGATTTCTCCATCAATACAAACAAAGCATTACCAGCTTGTCCTACATTCGAAAAAACAAAAACAATCTATCTTTCGATGACTTGGAAAATCGTGACGTCATCGTGCACTTTTCTGGAGTGTCTTCAATTTCCTCCAAGAAGCCCCAAGTCATGTTCAAACCACATATGCCACGGGAAACTGGCTCTTAGCGTAATGAGCATAGAGGTGGTACGGAAGAATATTTGTGGCTTATGATATACAGAGGGCTAGAATAGCGAGCACATTATTTCAGTGTTTTTAAAATACCTATATTAAAGGAGTTATTTGTAAAAAGGTTAACACAAAATGCTTTATTTAGAAATTAAAAACTTTTCAACGGATTTTAAACGCGATTTATTCATTATATTATAAACCCGACGTTTCGAACACTTTACAGCGAGCGTGGTCACGGGGAGACTGAGATGTTATATGTCTTGAAGGTCATACAAAAATTGTTGTTTGTGAACTACCTCCACCTATTTCTCCGCAGTTGGTATGTGGAGTATTTTTCTGGATGTTGGCAGTATTGGCTGATAGTGTCTTCTGGTCTTTTGGTATGTCTGACATGGGGTTTTAAGTTCTTAATAACAGGATCCCAGGTGTTAGAAAGTTGTAAACCATCTTCTCTATTGAAATTTGGATGTTTTTTAATTTCAATAGCCTCACGTACAAGTCTTGGAAAAAATCTATTTTCTCTGGCGAGGATTTGTGGTTGGTCGAATCGTAGGAAGTGGTTGTTGTCCAGAGTGTGTTCACATACCGCAGACTTCTTGTGACGCCTATGCTTGATATCCGCAATGTGTTCCTTCAGTCGGCTACCAATGCTTCTTTTTGTTTGGCCAATGTAGGAGAGACCACAATCACAGTCTAACTTGTACACTTGTGTGTGAAAAATACTCCACATACCAACTGCGGAGAAATAGGTGGAG
Source organism: Zerene cesonia (assembly GCF_012273895.1). NCBI lineage: Eukaryota > Metazoa > Arthropoda > Insecta > Lepidoptera > Pieridae > Zerene > Zerene cesonia. Next base: position 6,714,934 of record NC_052106.1, on the reverse strand, counting down.
GTAGTTCACAAACAACAATTTTTGTATGACCTTCAAGACATATAACATCTCAGTCTCCCCGTGACCACGCTCGCTGTAAAGTGTTCGAAACGTCGGGTTTATAATATAATGAATAAATCGCGTTTAAAATCCGTTGAAAAGTTTTTAATTTCTAAATGTATAATACTCGCGTGAAACCAAACACAAGAAAATACTATGCTTTATTTATTTATAATAATCATGCTGAATAATATTTATTAAATATATAAGGTTATAATTTGCATCATGCGACGATTATACTAGGCAGGTCAGAAACAATATTTCAATCAATTGTTAATCTGTGTAAGTGCTTAGATATGAGACAGTTTTATTCAAGTATTCATGGAAACAACAATGTCATAGGTTTCCGATACTTAATTAAAATTTTAAATAAAAAAAAACAATATATACATGCTTAAATAAAGGTCTGCTTCATAAAATCAATATTAAAATACCATATACTCATTCAATTTCAAAGACATTATCGCTATATGCAGGTTTTCTTTCTAGAATGTTCGACAATATCAGCGTCTTTGTATTCCAAGTAAAGGGTAGGGTGTGCTGTGGCATAAATGATCACCGAGTTAGGTTGACGAAGACAAATGACGGCTGATGTCGAACTTACACAGAGATAAGGTAGGCTTCTTAAATTAGCTGCGTTTTACTTCGGTTTATTTTTCACTGTCCGAGTCGGTTAAAGGGTTGGCTTGTCGAAGTTAGTTCTGAGTTTTGATGAAGTGGTCTCTCCTGGTATATGCCAGTATAGTAGAAGACCATAGTGTTATATATATACCAGTATATGTTATATTTTATGGAGTAGAAATTTTAGTCATTGAGAAGTTTTGTAATTAAAGCTAAAAATATAATAGTAAACTCATTTGTCAGTAGAGTAACTAGCTATAAAGCTCTTTGCTATCCCTTATATAAAATGGTTTCTTATGGGTGGTAAGAAATATCTATTTGAAATAAAATAGAATTAATTTTAACAAAAAAGGGACCGCCTTTTAATTGTCAGATCTTGTCTAAACTTAAATGGGAATGGACATGGACCAACCAACATTAAAATAAAAAATAATAAAAATCTCCGTTCAGACATTAAAAGGTTAAAACACAAAAAAATTAAAATCGTCGAATTGATAACGTTCTTCTTTTTTATAGTCGGTTGATAAATTTGTCTACTATGTACGCCTAGGTGAAGAAAGAAATTTTTCTCATGCAAAAAAATTAAAAATATATGTATATAGGGCAGAACCCTACCATTATTTCTATAATTCACAAAGGTCACTTAAAAATCCTGTTGTTTCATCTTTAAAATAATCAGTACTTGCACAAATCCGAAAAAGCACCACACGTTTATCCAATTGTACTAAAATGAGTCGAAAGTGAGGTAACGTTCGCGCTAATAAATTACCCCCTGTATCTAGTATAAGACCTCTAGCGTGGGTCGGCCGCAACGATTGTCCGAAAATTAGCTTTGACCGCATATAAATACATTAAGATAATCTGTGGCATAAGTCACGAGGTCCAACGATTTTCAATCGACCAACTCAATACAGGTACTGGTTGACTTGAAGTCCTTGTATAATATCGAATTAAAAAAAAAAGATTAGTCTTTTTACTTGATAGCTCCGTGGGTTTTCGACCGATTGACGAATAATCTTTTTAACACGCTGTTATTAGCTTTACTTGTATGTTTGTATGTATGTATGTAACTCACACCCGTTTTTCTCCCATCCCGCGAACCGATTTCATCTGTGTTAAAGGGTACTGATATCCCTGCGAGTTACTACTCCAGATTCTAAAATGGAACCAAATGAAAATAATTCTAATATCAAACAAAAAGGAAAATCAAAACATATACAGTCGAATTGGGAACCTTTTTCGGTTTTGGGAACGTCGGTTGAGAAAATAATAATCCCTATTGATATTATAAACGCGAAAGCAACTCGTCTGTCCGTAATCATGCCACAACCACTGAACCAATTAAGATTAAATTTGGTACGTCAAATTTTGTTTTTTTCTCGAGTCTCAAGCTACTAGTGAGATTCGTAGGATAGTTTTTATCTCGGAAATACATTTGCAACGGGAACTATGTGAAAACCCCCAGACCGTATACTACGCTGACGATGCGGCGGGAAAAAGCTACGTTTGTCTATGAGAGACTCGTTTAATTTTATAAATTACAGCACACGCCAAGTCCAAGGGAGGCGGCAAGTCAAATAGTGATGAAGATGTTTGACCAAGATGCCTTGAGGCTTGTTTTCTATAGGAAATATACCTGAGGTACTTGAATGTTTCTTAATGTAATAATAATATAATGCGTGTGTTTACTTTTTGTATTTTAATTGACATGTAAAAACATTGGTTTTAATCAGTTTTTAATGAGTCAAGAGGATTGTTATGCAGTTCGCTTCAATAATAGATTTCGATATAGTTTTTTGTGTATATGTTCATTATATCTTCCTATAATAAAACATTTAAATATATTATTGCATAGAAAAAAACATTAATAGACTTTTTGCTGAAAAAAAAAATACTGTGTACGTATGTGCTGATTCTTTGAGATTTATGAACCGAAAATTGTATGTTAATAAACTAAATAGTTTTTTTTATCTATAACCAATACAAACGAAGCAAGAGCCTATAACTGAATCATTTATAATTGAAATCTAATACTAACTGAATTAGCCAATTAATTATCATTATTGTTAATAACAATGTTTACCAACCATAATTTGAGTTCGTTATCGCATTTAACAACTTAAACTTAAATACTTACAAACAATATTTACAAAATAAACCGTGTACTAACATACCAAAAAGAATAAACAAAAACATAAACAAACATTCCAACGTAACTATGAGATGTTTCATCTCAAATAGGTAACCTAAAATATTAATCATCAAATACTAAATCCCAACCTGAAGTCTGCTTCAAATCTTAACTAGCAAACACACACTAAGATTCGACTAACACATTTAAATGTTAAACCTCCCCAACCCCCACTGACCGGGGTCAGGGGGTTCATCCCATCTCCCAATACATTTCATATTCCGTTGACAGAGGCACAATAATAACGCGGTTCTGTTCGTGTAAAAGCAAGACATAGTTGATGCACGTAGGAATAGTTATCTGGAAGAGACTATTATTGCGCCTGTAGTATAAGAGTAATATAGTTATTACTGAGAGCATTAATCATTTGCAAGACGTATGTGTAAAGGGCATTAAATTCACAGGATTCTGTGTTTTTAAAAGTTTCTAAAAGTATAGATGTATGGTACAGTTTTGCTTGATGTAGATAAAGCTAATACCATGTGTTTCCATTTCATACAATAATACTTTTTGTACATACGTTCATAAAAATCGATATCATATAAAAACATTTTGTTGAAAGGTAAAGAGCTTGTAAATATACATATTACACACACATTATACACATTACGTAGATACAAATATTTTCTCTATATTAAAATTTACAGGTTACTGTAATAAAATTAATACTTAACATATTAAATCTTCTTAAAATTCTTCTACACACATAGACACATACAACTTTCCCACTCGTTTCATAAGTCACATACAGGTCAAATCGAATAAATCAAGCCCCCATCCAGATCTATACATCCCGCTTGACCAATAGTTGGAAATAGTTGAATTTGAAGACGTTTGGAATTTACGAGTGGTTACGACCCTATGGGTGCCGGACGATAGAATATTTCAACTTCACCGATTGCTTAGCTACGAATATTTGACGTGTCTTGTGTATTGGCTTATATAATAATTATTTTGTTGTTCTCTCTTCAGTTAATTTTGCATATTGACCGAATATTGGTACTGGTGTTATTTTTTTTTCTTTAACGTCATACTTATGACTGAGAACGCAGTAAATATGGAAGTTATATAAAGGTAGGTTGAATAAATATAAATCTGTATGTAATTAATAACATAGCGTCATTATACAACGTGTTCTATTAAGGATCCGAATGAGCAATTTTATTGTAACCCAGTGATATGTATTTTGAACAGAGTCCTTATTAATCGCTGCATAGTAAAGCAAAATCGCTGCCCGCGTCTGTACGCATGAATGTTTAGATCTTTAAAACTACACAACGGGTTTTGACGTTTTTTTAATGGATAGAGAGCTTCAAGAGAAAGGTTTATATGCATAATAACATCTATTAAACCACTACAAATTAACGCGAACGAAGCCGCGGTCGGTAACTAACATTATATGTGCGAAAGTGTGTTTATTTACTTGTTTCGTTCATAAAGGAGCGATTTATGGTAAGATTTTAGTGCCTGGAGATGGTTCAGAGGCTAGATAATGGTTTAATCTACTTATACCATGTAAGCATCTAATTACCATTTCGGGTGGGCAGATAATTGATATTTTTAACACTACAAGTTGACCCGCGAAACTTTCTTGTATTGCTTGAATTTTTGTACAATTTTCAGTTCTTCAATTTGTTATAAGGATAATAAACCATTATTTGTTTCATATTAATTATTATGAGGATATTCTATGTGAATTGTTTTTGTTTTCAATGTGTTTTAACGTAGCGTTCCTTGTTTATATATTATACATTATATATATTCAAACATTCGAAATCAGAGAATATTAAATGTCTTACATTGTTTAAAAATGAAATGAATACCTTTTAATTTTAATCCATAGTCTAGTACGCATAACCAAACCCTAAATCTATCTAGAAATTACTAGTAATCATCAATTCATCGAATTAATATTCGATGAATAGACTCCAAGTTGGGATCCAAGTATAAGATTTTGCCAAATTGGATGGTCCATTGTCCAGTCCGTCATAATTTAGTTAGTGTGTGTGTGATGAATTTACAATTCAATTTGCATATTATAATAATTTTGAATTACTTTAAGGGCAGAAGTGGTATTTACATACTCAAGTATAACTCAAGTTCACTATGAAACTTAATTATAACTTATTTTAAAAAGTTGAGAAAATTTTTAACATTTTATTAATTATCAAGTATTAAAATAAAAAGTATTAAAAAGCTTCTCTCCTTTTTCATTTAAGTAATTAATTTATATAATATATGATATGACTATCATATATTATATAAATTAAACAGCACGTTTTTATTTTATCTTAAATATAATAAATACATTTGAGCTATTGTGTTTAATGCTACTTCTATTTAACTGTTGTTGATATTTTTTCATAGATAAGAGAGAGAGAGATTTCTTCATAGATATCTCTTATGTTATTATCTAATCATTTTAACCCTTTACAGTTATTAGGACACAGATCGATACTTAATTTGTGTCTAAAATGCACATCCTGTATATCTGGAATCGCTGTCGTTAGCTCAGTATGCAGAAACTGATTTTTTAATATCATTTATTCATTAGCTAAAAAAACACACCCTCTATCACCCGAATCGCTGTCTTTAACTCGGAATATGCACAAATAGATTTATTAATATCGAGGGGGTGGTTCGCCCGATGGGGGCAGCAAATGTAAGCCTTGCGTCCGACAGCACCGGTCATAACTAAGATGTCTTGACCGTTCGTAATTCTTGGCCCCGTGTTTAGGCTACAGGGTGTTTGAGTTTCTCAGGATTAGGGTTTGCAGTACTGAGTTTCGCTAAGTTTGTGCAGAGATTCGGTGACAGTTTGATTGGGTAAAATTTTTGTTGTATATATTTAATTTTTGGATATTACTTTATTGAATATGTATAGATTATTTTATTAATTGTAATTTGTATTGAATTTGTATAGTTGTACGTTTGTTTCGAAATATACTTCTTTAACAGAAGCAAGTATTAAAGAAAGAAAAATCATAACCGCTCAAATCTACCACCAAAGGAATCAACACACTGAAAAAGTGTATCATGGCTGATAAACCAGAATAATTGTATCACTATATATTTTAACACACCCTGTATCAAGCCACCAAAGAGCCAGTGACTGTAGGACTGTAGCTAAGAATCCTCTGTGTGTGCTAGATATTAAATTCCGAGTGAAATGTACCCGACGTCTTGTGAGCGCTGGATGTAATTAGTTATAACATTCATGGAATGGTTCAATTTGCTGATTAAAAATATATATTTTATACAGGGTGTTGAATTGATAAGCGTTGTGGGAAAATTTATGTTGTGTGTAATAGCTAACTGGAAACTGTAGTATTTATTCAATTACCCGAATAAATATTGCTGTGGTATGTTAATTTATTTATTTTAATGTTATAGAATTGTCTAAAGCAAAAGGACGGATAGATTTCAAAAGACGCACGCACATATTTATAATAATAATGTCTCGGTCTGGCAGGATAGTTGCATCTACTTGTCCATAAAGAAAATCAATCAGTGAAACAGCATCCATCTCATTACCTTTTTTTGAAGTCGGTTTCTAATTATAATAACTTTTACGATCATATTGAATCAAAAACACAGTCAATACAATGTCACTTAGAAGTTACAGTTTCCAGTCTGTATTAGCAGAGATTTAGATAACTAAATAACCCATTATTTCAATATTTAACGTGTATTTTGCGTAAATTCGATCAGGGCGAAGGATCTCACTTCAGACATAATATAAATAGACCGTGCAGTTATCGCGTATTCCCATTAAAGTATAAAAAGTAAAATAAACTGTGTACCATATAAGTGAGGAGGGATAAATTGCATCCAAACGTAGGGCTGCCAACTACTATGGTATTAACTTTTTTATCTTAATGTAAAGTATGAATTTTCTCTCATTTATCAATTAAAATAATATAAAACATTCTGGCTTTAAATTATTGTTATATTGCTATGATTAGAAACAATTTTATATATAAAGGTTTTGTATTATTTATTTGTGAAGTAACAAGCGGCCTTTTAAAATTAATAAACATAGTATTTTCTTGTCTTTGATTTTACGCGAGTATTAGACATTTAGAAATTAAAGACTGTTTAACGGATTGCTAGAACTTCGATCACTGTCGCCAGATGGCGCTGCTCTCTTCTATGCGAAGCTAGAGCACGCTAGTAAAGTTCTCAACAATATATGTATAAGCTATCTTGTACTAAGGGTTGGTATCCAGTAACCAGTACATCCAGTAACCAGTACATCCAGTAGTCAACAAATACAGTGTTAGTTATACAGTGTTGTAAAATAGTGTAGTAAAAGTGTACAGTGCAAATCGGGAAGAATAAATCGTTGGAAAGTAAACAGTGTTTCACTCAGATCCCTCAATGTTATACACGGATTTTATTCGAGATTTAATACTTTACAGCGTGGTCATGTGGAGACAGAGAGTGAAGTCGATGAGAAAATCTATATTCTTCTAATCTCGTACACTTATCAGTACAGTACTCTCTCTGGCCTCTTACTTCTGGGACTACGACTCTCAGGGCTCAGGCCGATGTGCACATATGAAAACACTTTTCTTTAAAAATTCCTTAAAAGTAGTGTCTGACAACCCTGTCTATGGGTGGCTGAGGCGTATAATTTATTTATTGTTGTTCAAATTCACGCAAAATCGTGGCGTTCTGAGTCGTTACTGCAGCTCTAACGGATTTTATAGCACGGTTAGTGGTATATCACTTGTGATAAGAGCTTTAATTGTGTTTTACTGAATATGAAGGATTTCTCATTCAACTGATGTTGGAATAATGATTTAAATAATTGTTGTTATGATGTGTTGCTATGTTGTTTTTTGACTACGATAATTAGCCCGAGAAGGTGATCGTTAAGGATATTAGTGAAAACTTATTGAACGTAACGAAAATTAACATAATATTCATAGATATAAAAAACCTTAATGTAATTTTGGATATTTTTATTGGATTGGATTGGATTTTTTTAGTCTTGCCCACAGTAAATTGTAAAATGATTTCTGTATATATGTATGTAAAATTAAGCTTACAACTTTCCTATAATTTTGGAATCTTTATTTTATCTCAAGAGCTTTTTGAAACCTTTTCTATGATCTTCAATCTAGGTCTGAGGTAATTTTGTGATAAATCTTATACCATTTCGATGAAAGTCCCCAAACTTTGTCTAATTCCTGCCTAACAGAGTACTGGTTATCATTTTATGCTGAATTATGATTTAAACAATATTTAGCTAGATAGGCATTTATTTCAACAAAAAAATCGTTATATTACATTATTTTTTTGTCAATATAATCGAATTATCAGAGAGTGCCACACGTACACGAAAACAGACGAAGTTATCGACAGGGAATTGAACGACACGTTCTGGCCCGCTGAGCTTGACATTCTAGAACCTCCTAGAATCTTCTAAGATATTCTAGAAACTGTAGTCCACGTTCACAGCACCACCAAAACCGCTGACCGGACGATCTAGATCCAGTAATTCAGAGCCCCGCACGAGACACGAAGTGATGGGAGCGTGCAGTATCGGTTATAGCCAGCGTGTTTGTTGAGGCCTCAGGCCATTGATACTATCCGACTAATGTATATAATAAAGAAGTTTATTTGATTATCGAACTGCACGAACTATATTTGGATTAAATAAACACATTATGTCTAAAATAAAACAGACAGGAATATGGCGCATCTTATTTGTAAAGATATAAAAGTTATAAGTTCAATATAATAAAGAAATTTATAGTATATATATATATATATATATATATATATATATATATATATATATATATATATATATATATATATATATATATATATATATATATATAGTAAAATTAATTACAAATACGTTATAAAGAAATTTATTTGGTTATCGAACTGTATGAACTGATCTTTAGATTAAATAAACACATTATATTAAAAATAACACAAACAAAAATAATACCCATCTTATTTGTAAAGATATATCAGTTATAAGTTCAATATCGTCAAATATCATCATATCGATATCCAAATAGATTTCTTTGAAATAGATTTATTGACTATGTCACGCGGTTACACCCGCGGTCCATATCTAGTATTTCTATAGCCCATGTGTTATTCTGGTACATAATCTACATCTCTGCCAAGTATCATGAAAATCCCTTTGATGTCTATATCTATACCTGCCACTGGGGTATAATAAATAAATTCGAAAAAATGACACAACAAATGAGATGTTTACGGGTTAGATATAGAGATAGATCTTTAAAAATAAAATAGAGATTTCTCAATAGGGCTTTTCCTAAAATAATAACTTGAGATATACTCTAACGTTCTAAAAATGTCATACTGACATTTTCTTTGAAAACACGAATTACAAAATTTTGTATCACACGCGAGCAAAGCCGCGGGCGACATGATAGTTAGTTATAAAAACTTATAAGCCGAAACATTTGAAAGCTAATTACATATTAAAATACCTATATAAACCTTAATAAGGAACACAAAGCCTTATCATATAGATAACAATTCGTAAAAACAAGGTATCAATGGTGCATCAGACAAGAGTATGTAATCACATGACCCTTGGCCCCAGAACCTAAGATCACCTAACATCAATAGGGAATGTAAACAACGAACCATCTCCTACGGCGCCATCTATAATTTTCCAACAATACGCTAAACGAGGCCAGTATATCTTGAGCTCTGCACATATCGCTGTATTGTTACCAAGGAATTATAACGAGCCGATTTAATGATGCCAAATTGCTGTTAAAAGTAAATATATTTTCATCAAAAACTGTATTAAAATAATAACACGATAAAGCTGTTTCTAATATTAAAACAATGTAATGTAAAAAGCGAATCTTATTTTCAGCATCATTAAAAAAATACATTGATTGATGAATGTATTATCTAGCATCTATTAACTTAATTAGTTTTCAATGAAATAAATACACACCAGATTCTCTATAAATTTATCTATTTTATCACGCCTCAAACTAAACATTTGTAAACGACTTAAATAAACCAACCTAACATTACCTCTCAATACATCCATTCGCGTAAATACCCTAACTCAGCTCAAAGCACCTCAGGGATCAACTAATACTGGTCTCTCGGTCCACGTTTTATCGATATCGGATCAGAACTGCATATTTATCAACCTTTGACACAAGTAACAACTAGTAACATCTTCATAGATGAAAACAAACATATTAAAAGGTATTGAACTTGATCGAGCTAGGCTAACGGGGTTTTATACCTAGGGGCGCTAAACGTTATAGTAATCTGGAATTCTAGATTGACCGCCTCTATGGCTGGTTAAGAGTGTTACAAGCTAGAACGGTCTAGGTTTGATTGTAAAGACTGATATGGGAAATAAGTCACGGCCTGGTGGAATATTGGCTGTTCATCTTGTGCAGGAAAAATATACCAAAAACACGATTTCAGCTTTTTACAGCTATGCTTAATATTTTTAGTTTCGTTCTTGTGCATAATTTTCCGTGAATTACTCAATATTATCATGATATATTATGAAAAAGTTTTTTATCACTGTAATATATATTTGATACGTTAAACATCTGACCCTTGGGAAAATAACATATACGATTTTAATCGTCGATAGAAACAACATCCTTTTCTTACCAACAACTGCTACACTCGAAAAATTAATTATTCCGTCTTCTAATTATACGAAATTACGAAATTCCTTAGCATTCCCAATTTCCCAATGTCCACAGATCTCATGCATCACGCATTGCCCACTAAGCTTGTGCAACACTGTTTGATATTCGCGCGTGACACGACCGTAAGGCCAATTTACTATAATCTGTGTGATTACCCATTAAAACCCGAAGCAAATACACAACGAAAACAAAGCTATGCCAAGCTCATACATCTTACATTACGCGGTGTGTACTACCGATTCATCTAGTCTTGGTTTCTTTCAAAGCACGACAGCAGTGTACAGCGATCAAGCAGGGTGGTACAATAATAGTTTTATGGATGTAAGCTATTAGGTAGAAGCTTAACTATTTTACATCACAACGATGGGAAAGAACGATAAGTAGATTCGTTTGATTAGGCCATAGTCATGAAGATTTTAAGTACTCGATTTTTCTGGTGTTTCGACATTGAATAGAAATTTGAATATTATGTTGGCAGTAAAAATGATCCCTTAGTTTATAATAGGCGTCAGAAGGTTTATTTAACTACTTTAGTAGTCTGCTGTTAGGTGACTGTACAAATAAGCATTTCTTTTTTTTAAGTTTCAATATAATAAATAACAAAAGTCAGCAACTCCTCATAAACTTTTTATATCTCTATACATCTAGACTTTTTTAGAAGAAGAAATTTTTGGTAAATTTTAAGTGGTTTGAAACGAATATAAGGATATCCCTATATACATATCATATGTTTTTAAAACTAATCGCTAATCTCACGAAACCATACCATACTAAATAAACAGCCACCAAAGTAAATATTCGAGTATATAAGAATTGGTTGCTATAAGAAAACCCCAAGAAAATCATCAACAATTACTCCATAGTTGTTACATTTAAAATTTCCACACTTACATTAAACCCGAGTTAAACTCGTAATTATTACGTCATTAGATAGCGTCACGCCCAAGGGGGTCACCTAGCGGGGGGAGGTGCATTTTTACAAATTGATACAAATTATTTGAGCGAGCGCCCGCTTTGTTCCAACGATGCTTGTTACGACTCTAGAGCGGCATTTTATTATTTTCATATGATGGACGCACAGTGAGCGTATGAAACGCCATATTATATCTAGATATGTTTAGCTACCGTAAAACAAACCTCATAATTGTAGATTAGAATAACGTATAATACAACAAAAAACTTATCTTTACTATAAGGATAGCACTCTGAAAAAGTTACCAGATGTAGAGCCAATCGTTTAACTCTACACGTCTTAACTCTACAAGCTCTAAATAAACAAACTCTACATCATCGTTTAAATATGTTGCATGATCTCCTCACATAATCATTGGGAGTAGGTAGTTTTAAATAAAAGCTAAGTACTTACGAGGATTTGGCGCATAACTACCGAAAAATATTCTATATCAATTTTAAACAATTTCAGTTTAAGTAATATACTTACTTACTCACTTACTTACTTACTTAATACCGTATTGTTTCTACTGAAATTGTTTAATCAAGTGCGAGGAACTGTTATTTTTGAACTGGTATAAACATGTGATTCCAAAAATGTACAAATAACATTATATCGTATCTTTGCTTATGTATTATGTGAAGTATGTCAAATGCACATATTAGTATGACACCTACGAAATAGACGGTTAAAATTAAATCCGAAAAAGAACCAGCAGCTTTCTGCTTCAGTGTACGCGTCCCCTGCCACCTCATTCCTTAGACGGAGTCCGAAACATCTTATTCGCGCCCTCATAAAAGTAACTGCTTTGGCTCGTTTTTATTTCCACCTCTGTACCTGTACGGCCGCAGTATTTTAATAAACCACCCGCCCTGCATTTCATTTTAAACTGTATTCTTTTGTTTTAAAGTCACTTTTCGAGGGAGCCGGCGCACAAATCATATCTCGCCACTTGTATCTAGGACAGAGATACTAAAGGACAGAAGGAATTCCAATTACTTTATTATGTGTACGATTGCGAAGGTCCATATTTATTACAGGAGTGATTCATTTGTGTAATATTCATGAATTATGTGATAGTAATATTACTTTGGACATTTTTGTAAAGAAAGCAGTTTGTGTGTTTGCTTCCTTGTAATTGAAATAACATTTATCGTCTAATAGTGTTATAATTACCATTAATCACGAGTCCATTGAGTACAATGTAATTATGCGTAAAGTATGTTGAAAATGTTGCCTGAAAAACGTACAGTCGTAGATGGCCATGCATCCTGAGGTATCGGCATCCGTATGTGGATGATATGTATGAAGTATGGATTCGTCCGATAATCTATGACGTCTTAAAGCAGGAGTAATTCTAGTGTGGAAAAGAGCTATATAGTCTAACGCCAGCACTATTAATAAGCAATTATCACATAGATATGGATTCGATCATTACTGCAAAATATGAGATACATAATAGTGATTGTCTATATTTTTGGAATCATTTTATATAAATACTATTATTTTAATCATAAGTCGTTGTCCTTGTAGATCATTTCTATTGATTATTTCCAATTAATTTTGAAGCCGTAAATAAGATCTATGAATTTTGACAATTGAAAAGAATGGTATTGCCAGGACACCCATCTGGAGATTTAACTTTGATGTCCACCGATGTTATAACGATATACGAAGTTATAGTCAGTACTACTGCCCAGTGGTGAGGAACGCGGAATTATTTTGAGAAAGTCGTGAGTTCAAGACCAGGCGAGTATGTAGGTAATAAATTGGTTTTTCAATTTATCTACGCATTATCCACATTACAACTGCTGTAAACGGGCCTGAAACCCTCATAAGTCCAGAGGAGCCTGTGTCCCAGCAGTGGGAACACGTATGGGCTGATGATGATGAGTATGCTTTGATTTCTCTCTCAAAATATCGAAGAACAAGAGAAGAGAGAATCTTTTAAAGGTAAAAGTATAAAATTAGTTAACGACCCATTTCAGACCTTTCGATCATAGAAAACAGAATTTTAATCATCCATCAAATTTTGTAATAAACACTGAGAATCACACATACATAGTATAAAGAAAAATCGCTTCCCTCGTCTGATATGTATATGCGCTTAGATCTTGAAACCTACACGAGTATATATAGTAGAGTGATTTAGGAGTAAAATTTATATGTAAAATAATCGGAGTGTTTTAATAGATGTTATTAAACACTCTGTGCGAAGCCACGGACGGTAAGCTAGTGTTATTATATATTATAGAGACTACTATAGTACAAGTCGTATCTCTTTTTTTTTTAATATAACGCAGAGGTTGTCGAAATATAATGACTCTGTTTAATACTTATATATTTGTGTATAGACATATTTAGTAGGTGAACGTAATTCTATATGATCAAGATATACAAATTAAATTATGTCATGTTGTTTCTCCGCGATGGGCTTCACAACTTAACCGATTTTAATGAAATTTGCACACCATGCGCAGTTAGATCCAATTTAAGGGATATGATAGTTTACATTATTTCAATTACGATAAGTGGCTACTTGGGCGGTGCCGGGCGTGCTGATAGTTTGTACTATAAGAATTTAGCAGAAGAGTTAGTTTCTTCAAACGCGCTAGCCTCAGGAGTTCTTGAATCGATTTCAAAATGGATGATATGTACTTAGTTCCTGTGTTCTATAGGCTATATATGTTACATGTGCGACGCCAGAGTGGAAAACTATATTATAATATAACTATATATATATACATATATAATATAATATAACTATACTATATTATATTCCTAATATATGATGTTTAGTTTACTTTGGAACATTAAACATTAAATTAAATCTAAATTGTAACATACAATGACATCACAAATAGTGAAAACAATGGAAATACAGAAATTTGATCTGAAATAGTAAACTACAAATTGAAATAACTAATAGAATTGAATCAAAAGAAACGTCCACTAATGTATAGCTACAATGAAATTTAATTAATTCTTACATTTATAAATATTTTTATAAAAACTTTTTTTTTATATTTTATTGTATTTAAATTACTTACGAAATAGTAAGTAGGAATTTCTCATTTTTTATAGTTTTAATACAAAGATCGTTTATAATACAACAAGTCTGAAAATTTTATCACATATTTTTTGTCGAAGATATTTTATAATAGTAATATCAAAAATCTGCTAAGATTCATACTAAAACACAAATACGCGGAATGGCCACAGACAAATAATAAACTCATAATAATATATATTTATTTCAATAACTAATAAAATAAAACAAAAATTATGAAACGAAAATCCTAAAGTATACTTTGCCCGTGCCTGTATTTTTATTTAGATTCTATGAACTAGATCATAACATATTATACACGAACAGCATTCGAATTATAATTTAAGTTCCATCCTTCTATCAACAACTCTATTTAAAATTTATGATACACTTATGTTAACAACTGCCTTAAAGTACAAAAACTTAGAATCTAAAAAGTTGAAAAGTTTGTTTATTTCAAAGCGTTTATATCCGAAGCTGTAGACATATGTGTGTGACCACAGGGGAAGCCAAGGCGGTTCGTTAGTATATACAGCAACAAACAACTTTCCCAAACAAACCGTCTAATCAATAAGCAATAAGCAAAATGGCGTCCAAACAAAAACGGCATGTAATTAAAAGATCGAACAATGAGCAATAAACAGTCAATAATGTACATAAGAACCCCACACAAGCCACCAATACATATTTCTTGAAGACGAACGGGGGGATTGAAAAAAAAAACTAATTAAAAAAGCAATCAAGGTTTTCTTGACGGCGCTCACGTTCGCCCATATCGTCTTACCCCTCCTCCCGGCACCCTTTTAGGGGGAGGCTGGGAGATTTACGTAACACGCTTAAAGTGTGTTTTGATGAAGTAATCATCCCATTTCCACGGCCTGCGTTTAAGAATTCCATGGCCGGACTTTTCTCAACTCTTTAGCCGCTATGTTACAATTTAAACGGCCGACTCTCGTTCTCGGTATGCAATTTTTCTTATTATTTTAATTGTGTGTAATTGCGTAATCATCTGTAATTATGTGGGAAATTAGCGAATGTAGTTGCAGTTCAAGTTTGCCGTTTTGTGTCGATTATATCAAGTGTTCTGTACATACTGATTATTTCATTATTTTTGAAGCTTTTAAAGTGTGTTCATTACAGAACACTCAGGAATAAATTGTATTACGTTTAGGTTTATTGCGGGCTTTAAGTTGTAGAAATTTCCTGAAAAGAAAACTGAAATACATGCGCTTACATCTCAAATAAAGTTTTTGGTTTGTACCTCGATTAATATCAAATCTATCCATTTTTGCTTACACACTATTAATTATTAAATAATATTAAAACATATCTATTATTCCGCTTTCCTCCATGTCCAATGATTACTACATTATATAATATATATATTTTTTTAATAACAATGTCTTGTCAAACAGACATTGCTATACTTTTCTTTTTGTCTTCTAAAACTAGTATCTTCCAAAACACCCACTAACTGTGGTACAACTACTATTTATTCAATTCTCATTATATCCATTAAGATTCATTCCGATACATCACAGCTTATCAAACGAGTCCTTTCAAGTCTCACACTATCAATGATTGTCACGTCTTAGACAGGAAATGATTTTAATAA
>NC_052106.1:6673022-6697773 GCF_012273895.1 Zerene cesonia | reverse complement strand
TTATTAAAATCATTTCCTGTCTAAGACGTGACAATCATTGATAGTGTGAGACTTGAAAGGACTCGTTTGATAAGCTGTGATGTATCGGAATGAATCTTAATGGATATAATGAGAATTGAATAAATAGTAGTTGTACCACAGTTAGTGGGTGTTTTGGAAGATACTAGTTTTAGAAGACAAAAAGAAAAGTATAGCAATGTCTGTTTGACAAGACATTGTTATTAGGACTAAACGTCCATTAGACATCATAACGATATTAATGAGGCTCAAATCTTCATCAACTGCGGAATACTAGAATATATTTAGTGCGTACAGAGTTATTTTTCAGATTTCTAATGAAGAAATGCAATTGCATTTTATTAAAAATTAAAAGTGTTAGGTTGTCTATTTTGGTATATAACAACAGAATTTTGGATGTATTACTTCTAAATGAAATCTAGAAATATCTTCCCATTTAAACTTATACATGTTAAATTTGTGTAGGTAGTCGATAATAAATTGATTGTCTATTAATACAGACACTTAATTTTATAATTTTCGAACAAATGCTATAAAAGTGTTCATATTGAGTGTTCATATTGAATGTCATTTAAAACATATGTTATAATAAGTACAATAAATATAATTTATTAACTACTACGGTAGTTGAACTTTTACTTTGCAGTGTTGAATATCAGTTAAAATATTTATTTTCATTATTAAATATTATATCATTTTCGTGAGACAACAAATTTGTTGAACTCTTATTTATTTTCAATCCCACTTTTGAAATATTAATATGACCAATATATCTGAAAAAAGATTTAATCGCTTAATCAATTTTTATAATACACTAACCCTCAAGCAATAAACATACAATAATATTTTCTTAAAACAAGAGCAAATGGAGCGTACGATAAATATTAAGAAAAACGTAATATTCAAAGACCTCGTTAAAATCTATGCTAATTAGATTTTATATGGAAGGGACCGGTCTTATATGTTTTTTACGATCACTCACACACTCACAGTTTCTTGAGGCGTCCCCACTAATTTATACGTTCTTTCGCTTTCATTATAATTATTATTCTTGGCAATTTATTTTCGCACACGAGGGGGCAGTTGCCCCCCCCGGGGTGGGGGCAACTTCTTACAAATTCCCGTTTTTCGGTGGAACTTAACGCACCCTTTTCTTGGCCCTTTTTGTTTTTCATTACATTAACTTTTGAGTCGGGGATAACGTTTGTCCGTGTGTGCGTTTAATTTACGCGGGTAATGAATTATTTTGTTTGTGTCTTAATGCTTTTAACTATTTTTTGGTATTTTCAATAATATAAATATGAATGATTAATGAATTGGCCAGGTATGCTAATTAGATAAACAAATCCATTGTTACAGATAAATTATTGCATTGGATACTCATTAATTAAAAAAAAAAACAAATTACAATTTTGATACGAGTTTTCTGATCAACAGTTTAATAACAAGGGTCAAGATTTTTCAATTAGTTTAAATAATGTATTGGTAAAACAAGTCTACATCAATTAGTTTTCATAACGTATTGGTAAAACAAGTACCTAATTCGCTTTTTAACAAACGATAAACAAATAAATATAGAATCCAATCTAAGAGCTAAATGTTAAGTTCGCAATACATGCAACTCCCCGCTAAAGATTTCAAACTGCACAATGTTCAAACGATACACGCAAGGAAGTTCCACAAAACAAAAGCGATTACGACAGACTTCGACTACTCGAAAACAAAACGCAATTTTCTCTTAAGAAAATGAGGGAACTCTTTCTCCCCATTGAAAAATCATCAACACCCCGCGTATGTACCCACCGACCCCTTAGGGGGGAAGACGCCAACTTGCGTACGCTTTAATTAAAAATAAAACATAAGAACGATGTAACTGGATGAGCCGAGGAGCGAAGGAAAAATGAAAGAGAAAGCCGACCGCCCCCCACCACCCTGGGCGGGGGGGTCGGTAACCGCGGCGAAGTCAGTCGCGGAGCGACCGCCGGGGGAGGCGCACCTCCCTCGCATGCTACGGAATGACATCACTTTTCTTGTCGCTAATGAAGAGAACGTCTTAGCCTTTCATTTGTTTTTTTTTGCCCCTATTTATTTGCTGCGTTCATGGTTTTTATCGATTTTAGATTTGAATTATTATCTAGGTTAGAGGATTTCCAATTTCAATTACCATTTCCATTTTAATAAATATCAACACCTCATTGATTTGAAATTTTTTATTATTAAGAAAACAAAATCACCGAAATAAAATTCAGACGATAACATGTCAATAATAACTGAACCTTTCGTATCAGCGATTTCTCCATTTCACACGACAGACAAAAGTTATTGATGAAAAAATCTCACACGAACATTAATCACATAAAAGTAATATATATACCACGGTACCTATATAACACGGTAAACTACAAGCAATATTTTCAATGCATCACATCTATACAATCTTTGATTGTATAGATGTGATGCATTGAATGTGATGAAAGTTTAATAAAACGCAATTACGGACGACGGAGTGGATTCAATCATCTCACATAATAAATAAAACCAAATAACCTCTAATGTTGGATATTGGAATACGACGGGCAGGTGCAGAAAAACTGCATAAAGCATTCACAACTCGATGTGAACTCGACCTAATCAATTCAAACAGGAAAATGGGGCAAAAAGGAGCACACGCTTATGGAATTATATCCGGAAAAATCCACGTCTACGAATTATTTATTTGCTTTTTTGTAGTCTCAGACGTAAATGGGTTAGAAAATTGAGTGAATGGCGGAAAAATATGTGAGGGTTAACTCGGTTTGCGATACATCTGGTTTTGCGGTTCGATATTTTTCGTTATTTTCACGGCTCTGTGGTAGGGTATTATGTTAACAAGCATGTGGGATTATTGATGTGTTTCATTTTGTTGATTGGTAGCTCAATACATCTCATATTGGGGTGTTGAACGACGATTAATAGAACTCAGGTCGATTGTTTCACTTGTAAAGACTTTTGAGTAATAGGTTTGATACAACATTTTAAAATTATTTTCTTTTTAAACTCATTAAAAATCATATCCGTGTGAGACTCATGGTAGTAAATTAGTCATTTAAAGACAATGTTACTCTTATATTAATTTTTTTGATTAGATTTTTGTTCTTTTATTAATATTATTATGTAAACATTATTATATAATACATGACGAAACATTCAATCCTATTTTACTGATTCCACTCTTATACTTTACGATCAACGTTTTTCACAGCATCTTTCACAACTATCCATTGACTACCCAAAATATTACATACCAATTATTTCTAAATTCCACTTTAAACATCTAACTCAATTCTCATTAAACCAGCTCGTTATATGTAGCTAAAGGCCTCTTCAAAAATATAAGACAGTCTGTCAAATCTCTTTAGTATTAAAGTAGTTCTCATTATTTCATGTGCTCTTCGAAATAGAATAAAACTGAAAATCAAAGCTACATTACGAGCATCTGTAGTCTGTGTCCCAATGCTCTTACTTCAACGTTCCAATCTACCACACATGATAATAAGTATCAGAACTGAATGGAAAATTAAAATGTCTAGACTCTAGACTGATATTAGAGCTTTTTGTTTGAGACACGTTGTGATTGATTTCTTTTCTATCGCAATATTCTCAAGCGAATCTCCTTGAAAATTCGTTCGCGCGTTTAAAGTCAATTTATAAATTATAATATATGATGTTCTTGTGTATAATATGTTATGAATTCATTGAATTAATTTATTTGGCTAGTCTATATTTGAATATAAATTTTGTATTGTTTGGATCTCTTTAACTAAAATAAATAAATAACTATTATTGTGTCAGTCAAGTCAAGTGAGGAAATGTTTTCATTAATGAAATGAATTGTTATTAGTAATTTAGATAATACAATTGAAATTAAACTAAAATGTTGATTCAGTTTAGTTATTATACACTAAACTAGATAACGCTAGATCAAATGTGATTTTATTAAATAGTTAATATATAAATAAGCGTATTTAAAAATGTTAATAGTTAATAGCTAGTAATATTGAAATTTACGATACAACTGAAGAAAAAATGTAACACTATCAAAATTTGGAAATTCACCGGTAATTCCATGTATTGACTTCAAACTTCCACGAAAACCTAAATAGAAATGCCATACACAGTTAAATATAAAAACAAAACAAAGTGCTTACGACAAAATAAATTTAAAATGTACCGTGAAAATAATTATTCATAAGTCTAACCCTTCGGGAGTCGTATTAAGTTTAGCTAGGCCGGCTTAATGATCCAATTCCTGTCATGTTCAGAAAAGGGTTTACCCCCTAAAAAACTTGAAACAAACGCCGCAAAAACCGAAGACGTTGTATCCAGGGCCTGATTTGACATCTTCTTCTAGCGCCCTAATGTAAGTCGCGGACGAATTCCAACAAGCACCCACAGACCTTTCATTAAAGCGGTTCGATGGAACACATTGGAGATTAAGTCCACTATTGCAGTGGTGAAATTGACATAAGGGCCCTTTTCACAAAGCCAATGGATATGTTATAAAGCGTTCTCCACTTTAAAAAGAAATAAAAAGATGACATGTGTAATGTTTGTTTGATACAACTGTGGGACAATGTAAATTGCAATACCCCTCGCTACTTATTCTAAATCAATAAATTTGAGCATTTTGTTTTTAATGTACACAATAAAGAAAACTTTGAAATACTCATACTACTTATATATCTGAACTGTCTGTAATTATATGAACATATCTGTCAGTTGAAAATGGTAAAAATTCAATTATTACTAATTCTATTATTGCACTAACAGTGCAAATAATTTATCATAATGTCTATTTTAAGATCAACATTATCAATTCCTAATTTTCTTTTTATGTTAATAATTATGCTACAAACTACATCACCAGTCTGCATAAGGGCGCTGTAAGTAGACACGCCGGCCCTGGGCTTATCTCAGCCCGTCTCCCCTCGACCAAGGAGGCAAGGAATAATTATAAAAGAAATAAGACAGACACTGACTTGCCGCGTCAGCAGAAAATGAATAATAATGGATGCTTTATATGTGTAGGTTTTTCTGGTAAATAATGATTTATCGTCGTAAACTATCGGTCTGGTGTTTTAAACAAATTACGAATTTTCATTGAATTATGATAAAATAGTAGAAATTTATCGTTGTTTTTATGGAATTAGATAATGCTTTTTATAGTACTAGCTGCGCCCCGCGGTTTCACCTGCATAAGTCCGTATCCCGTAGGAATATCGGGATAAAAAGTTGCCTGTATTTTGTTCCAGTTGTCCAGTCCAGCTATCTACGTACCAAATTTCATTGCAATCGGTTCAGTAGTTATTGCGTGAAAGAGTATCAAACACACACCTTACAAACTTTCGCATTTATAATATTAGTAGGATAGGATAGTAGGACGTTGTTTATAAAATTCTCATGTAGCACATTAGACTTGTATGATGTTTTGGTGAAATTTTCTTCTATAGAATTTGTTATTACGAATTATGTGCTACATATGTAATATGCAATAGTCACTTAAATTATCTTTTGCTTCTTCATCACCGTGAACGGATTCTTCAAATATCAAGTTTTGAACGAAAATGATGTTGTTGTGAAATAGTTGTGAAATAGTATTGTGTGTGTTATGTGTCTCAATTCTATAATACTCAGGTAACACAAGAAGCAAGGAATATACCTTATAAAGCCTTCTATGCATTTTCTAGTTTCTGTTTTATATTGCACTAGCTGTGCCCCGCGGTTTTTACCCATGTTGTAATACATAGCCTTCGTAAAAAAAGGGCAAACTAACACTAAATAATTTTTCAAATCGGACCAACAATTAATTAGATTAGGGCCTTCAACCAAAAAAAAACAAACTCTTAAAAAAAAACAAAAGCTTTATAATATTACTGTAGATTAACATCTAAACACTAACCTCTTGAACAATTATTGTACAATTATTTAATTACGAATTGTGCCTCGCGGTTTCACCCGCGTAAGTCCATATCCCGTAGGAATATCGGGATAAAAAGTTGCCTATATGTTATTCCAGTAGTCCAGCTGTCTACATATCAAATTTTATTGCAATCGGTTCAGTAGTTTTTGCGTGAAAGCGCAACAACACACACATCCTTACAAACTTTTGCATTTATAATATTAGTAGGATTGTAGATTAACATCCAAACATTAACCTCTTGAATAAGTATTGTACTATTATTCAATTATATTTGTTTGGTTTTAAGTCACTGTCGCAATGGGCACATAACCCATAAATAAAAAATCCTTATTTTGCAGAACTGATCTCCTAACTAACTACTGAAATATTATTAAAGCTAGTATAAAAAACTAGTAATGTTGTCAATGTTTAAAATGTAATCAAATGAGCATTTATGGCAGTTCGAAACGTTTTATTGACGAGATTATTACTGGTAACAGTTATTCGTTTACTTTGTAATAAATTTCATGAATAGTTTACGACAACTGTTATGTCTTTATGGGTATCAATTATATAGTCTTTGGTAATTCATTAAACCATAGCTTGTTCTTCTGTTTACATAAGTTCATCAATATTGTATAGAAAAAAAGCGTGTGTTCGATTCACACACGATGGAAGTGAAACTTCAGTAAATCGACAAAAGAATGAGATGAACTGAATGTATATATACATATATAAAATATGTATTTTATATTTTATATATGTATATATACTTTGCCGGCTTCATTCTACACATTTTTGTATTTGTGTCTCTTACCTGTCGTTTTTACCGTCGCATCAGGTTTAAAATCACAACGATTTTAAAGAAGTTTCACTTCAAAAATCACTCAATTTTTGAATACTATAAACAGTAAATTCTTACTATACTGTTAAATAAAAAGTATGTAATACAAAATCCTGACCGATTTACCACGTTATCGACGCCCTTATGAGGTAAAGGGAAAATGCCTTTAATACAGCCGTTTCTGGCGAGCGAAGCCGCGGTTCTCAGCTAGTTCTCGCACTAGTTGTTTCGTTTGTTATTATGAAAATATGTGAATGTTACTACATAATAGATCTATCTATACCTTTAGATAGGTGAAGGAATTTGCAAAATTAGTCAGTATTTTTGGAATTCAATCGTAACAAACAATGAAATAGAAATCAAGTAATTCCTCCATACCATTATGCAATTAGATGGAACCATTGGAAGTTTGTTAGAAGCTAGACTCCATGATACTCCCGTAAATTGATAATGTAAGAACCCCAGGTCACTTATATGCACCTTGGAGCGACCTCGACGACGCTTAGGGAAATCCAATTTGCACATGTCTGTGAAAGTGAAGATTTTTCACTCTATTATGAGAACGAAGTTACGGTGCTTGAGTGTGATTTTTCGTTATATTTTTTGCTTTCTTCAGTTTAAGTCTTGTAAATTTGATTCAGGTTTTTAAAATTATAGTGATATAGTGGTAATATACCTTTACGTATAATGTGTATATTGTATACTTGGGATATATTTAGGCTTGTTTTTGAATAATTTATATTAATTTATACGTAAACTGCAATACCTTGTAAAACATATTAAAATCTTAAACTAACAGATGCATTCACACAACTTGCTCCTCGCTATAAAATTGTAATAATTAATTTCAAAATTCACTCCGCAAAACATATTGAAACGGAACATAATCAAGAATGACTTACCCACGTCTTTTATTTCAATGAAAACTTCAACTAACGCACGTCTATTTTATTCATCATTAAAAAAAGGGCACAGCAAAACCATCGCTTACATCGAGCAAAAAATAAACGAGGTATCATTTGAATAGGAAAATGCACTACAAAAACCACGTATGAATTTACATATCAGTACTAATTACGCAGTCAAAAAGAGTTGCACTCAAATTAAAAATCCCTCAATAAAAGACTGAAAACGTTTGTAAATGTTCAACTTTTCGCTAATGGCCATTTTAAATGCTAACTGGCATTTCGAGAACCTCTGAATAACATGTTAAGTATCACGGCTAAAATTAAAAAACTATTAAATTTACCTTGAAACCTCTTCGTAATTTGCAACATATAAAAATTTCTGGCTTTGTAGTCTATTGCTTTCCATTAACATAAAGCTGTACTTAAACATTTAAAAAATTCAGTTTTTTAAAACGAAGCGGAGACTGTAGCACGCCACATGCTCGCGGTATAATTAAAGACTTACAATGAATATTTAAATGCTGTAAGGGCGCTCTTTGCCACAATGCCATTCGGGGGTGTCCGAGTCTAGATTCGGATTTCGATGATACGGTTACACTGGGACCTGTCATTTATGTCAACGTATGATAATAAGTGCATATTTGTTGAGTTTTTTAAGATGGCCCGCGACATTTTTTCATGAATATTTGTATGTAGGCACTCTGCATATGTGCTGCAGACTTTTAAAGTGAAAGATCGATGATGGGAATAAAGGTATAGACTGGGAAGTATGAGGAAAAGGAAATGGGGTTCCGGCTCCCCACTCAAACAAACAAAGTAGTATTTGTATGTTACTAATCCACGCTGATTTTCTGTGGGTATGTTGTACTTTCCCGGTGCGAGTTGCGCAATTGAAAGCGTGTTTCACACCCATGTAAGATGGAATGCGCTGGTTGGAAATTATGGGATATAATTCGATGTTTCTAGAATGAAATGAGTGAATCTAAAAGTTATTGGTTCTCATGTAGATTGTAGAGTCACAGATGTGTTACATTTGTACTTAAATAAAATGATGTTTTAGTTATTTATCTATACTAATACTATATAGAGGAAACCTTCGCATTTTGGTTTGTTTGTAACGTTTACACGCAAAAACTGCTGGACCGATTTTAAAAATTCTTTCACCATTGGGAAGTTGCAACTTTACTGAGTGGCATAGGCTCTATATGTACCACGTGTGAAGCTGGAGCAAATAGCTATGAACTGATTTCTATTCATCCTCATCAGCCCATACATGTTCCCACTGATCTCCTATGAGGGTTCAGGCCATAATCCACCACGCTGGCTAAGTGCGGGTTGGCAGATGTCACATCTCTTCGAACTTTTGATTCTTGGACACGCCGGTTTCCTCACGACGTTTTCTCCGATTACTATTATTATTAATTTAATTGTGGGTAGTTCTAGTTAAAAATATTTGTTAGTACCTACGTGAGAATAATCAATATTCTCAATTATGCTACACAGTACTGTGAAGAAGAAAATAATGCTTAGTGAATTTGAACGTCCCCAGTGCACTGTCAACGTTAAATGAAAAAACGGACAAGACAAATGCAGAATAGTAGAGAATACACGACCCCTGGTCGGAGCGTTTGCCAAAAAATTATAATTTTAATTGCGCGCTTCCTTACCCCAATCGTCCTTTGACGATATAAACACATTGCATATTCTTTAAACTTGAGTGTTTGGTTGACGATAGAATAAAAATAACTCCGCCTTAATGAACTAATAGACGGTACGTTTTAGCTCTTTTTGAATAATTAACCGAACCAAAAACTAAGCCTTCTTATTGTTTGGAATAGACCGATTTGATCATCCGGAGGGCACTGTGCCTGTGCCTGTAATTGGCGTATCTCATATGTTATTAGAATAATTATCTTATTAACAGCTGTAAGGTGCCTTTATGAATAAAATGCAATAAAATAAAAATAATACAAACGTGCTATACGAAAAGTATGTATGTATACTGAGAAATCACTTTCGAAACACGAAACATCATGCTTACGAAACATAATTTTTATGTTTTTCGTGAACATGCTGGGTGGATTTCAAATATAATATAGTACTAATTAATTTGAATAAAAATTGTTATAATGTACCAAATTATAGATGATAATTGTGTTTTAAAGAGAATAACTTTAAAAGAATTTAAGCACACTACATTAATTATAAAATAAAATAAAATCGACACAATTTGCCTATAATCACATTTGAAATTTATGTATATTTAAAACATCATTCATTATTCGATTATATTTAACCCAATGGACACTCTAAACATCATTAACTCTACAACCTCATACACGTCAATTACAATTGCAAAAAGGAAAAAAATATCTAGATCACCCTTGACGAATATAATTTTTGAGACCTCGAACCCTTCCCAAAAAAAGAAGACGGTTCTTCCTGTGAAGCTGGAAAAAATTAACGACTTCCCAGAACACACACGCGTAAGAACAAAAGAGTGGGAGGGAGGGGGGAGGACAGCCGAAAATATGCGAATAGACAGCACCGCTAACAATTTCCTCTCACTCATTATCTTTAGATGCACTCGTGTGGTTTGTCTACGGGAATTTTTAATTTTTGATCTTAATTTATATTCTGTTCGTCTGTGAGCTTTTTTTTGTAAGTTTCGTTAAGGATAACTACAAAGACTCTATACTCATTAGGTATTTTTCATCATCCGTTGGCAAGGATTATCTTTATTAAAATATATTTGAAAAGTATTCCTGCTTACAGTTGTGAGTGGTTCAAAATTTCGATAGGGGAATAGAAAAATTCAAACGGAATTTTATTTGTGTAGGCAATAATATGCTAAAAAATATAAATACCATTGCACATAACATTAAATGTTTCCCTGATACCGATGGAAAACTGTGCCACTAATAATTTAAGATTACGGCGAAGTTAATATAACTAATTTACAATTTCTGTTAAAATTTAGTTATTCCATTTTAAGCTATATAAAGTTTATATTTATACAGCGTTTCTTTCATTCCTATAATTACGGCCCTTGTTGAAATAAAAACGTGGAAATAATCACATTGACTGCTTGCTGCTTCACTATATAGCTATTTTCAGAACCAGGATGAAACATCAGGGAAAGAAGTAATAAACTAAACTTGAAACATTTCAGCGAGCTTATTACATTACGTCTCAGTCGGCCTTAGGAATGCTGGTATGGGATAGTGGGTTCTCTGCTTGGGGCCTCTAATTGCCAATGCGTCAGATCAGCTGATTGAGCTCAGGTCTCAGCTCAGATAATGCTACTTAAAATTCACTCAGAAATACCTTACATCATAAAGGTTCACAAAACAGTTTACTTCTCCGCTAAAAAAAAAAAAACAAAAAGTATGTTTTGTTGGTTTTATTCTAATTTTTAGTAAAACTTGTGCAGCTGTAGCTATTGTAACCTTTTATAGTGATAAACTATTATGTACCTTCCGTAGAGATTACAAAATTCATTGCAAACATTGATATTTGAAACTTAAATTTATCTGTACTTGTTTAATTTACAATAATCAAATAATACGACGATAATACATAGTAGGACTGTGTCCCAGCGATGGGAACATGACTGGGCTTGATGAAGGTACAACGGCGATAGCACCCAGATTTAAAGGATTTATTCACATTCTTCTGACGTTTTTAAGTTAAATGAAACACTACCATCACAATTGCTGTGATTTGACGACAAGGCTCTAAGCACTTACATCGAAGGGTCGTTCTATCAGGGCCCCAAAGGAGTACCTAAATCGAAGACTTATCCAGGGCCCCAAATACAGTCAATGCGACCCTATTTTCTTCGCATACAACCTGGAGACCGCAATCATTCCGCACAGCCTTATCCGCATTTGCTTATTGCTTCGCTGAGACTTCACAAGAAATGAAATGAAAGGTTTTTTATAGAAAATCCATACGTTAATTGAATGCTGATCTAATAACGTAAAAATGAAATAACGAATTTAAAAATGCGTGAAAGTCGAGTGACGTTTCGAGAAGTTCGTTTATTTTTATATAATACCAGCTGCGCCCCGCAGTTTTACCCGCGTAAGTCCGTGTCCCGTAGGAATATCGGGATAAAAAGTTGCCTATATGTTATTCCAGTCGTCCAGCTATCTACGTACCAAATTTCATTGCAACCGGCTCAGTAGTTTTTGCGTGAAAGAGCAACAAACGCACACACATCCTTACAAACTGTCGCATTTATAATATTAGTAGGATTAGTAGGATGTATCACACTTTATTGTACTGGTATACAAATAGATCTTAAAAATAAAGTGACTTATAACTATAACAGTACAATGCGGCCTGCTGGAAAAGTGTGTTTGTTTATATAGTTGTGTTTTAACTAGTCTTATATGTTTACAAACGTAAAAGCAGCTAAAAGAAATTTTACTTTGACTTATTACTGCATAGTATAAAACAAAGTCGCTTTCTCTGTCCCTATGTCCCTTTGTATGCTTACATCTTTAAAACTACGCAACGGATTTTGATGGGGTTTTTTTTTTGGAAAGAGTGATTCAAGAGGAAGGTTTATATACAATAACATAAAACTAATCCGAATTTAACGCTTGCGAAACCGCGGGCAAAACCTAGTTAGTTATAAGAATAAAATAAAACGAGAATTTAATTAGAGCTTAGAGAACTGCTCAAATTACTTACATGTGATTATTTTATTATAAATAACTTATTTTCCTATCTAGTCCACTTGATAGCACACGTACTCAAAATATTGATAACAAGCTAGACAATCTGTTCGTGTGGATCACATTTACGACATTCGATATCGTCGTCGGACACTCATGTCGTGTGGTGTAACGTGAAAACGGCATCCTTCTTAAAAACCTCATAATTTTGAGAAAAATAATAACTCCAGGATGAGAAATGCGCTGGTATAAGAGGCCCTGAATAAACTTGACCAACTACTTGAGACAAGGAATCTCTTGTCTTATGAAATGCTAGGTTGGACCGCATTTAGGATTTTCTTTTAGAGTTCCTTAATTATTGAACCGTAAGACCTTTTTAGCTTGTAGGTTTGGACTGTTTTTATTATTTCAGATCATAATTATGTTAAATATAATCTATATACTAATATAAAGTTGAAGAGTTTGTTTGTTCGTTAGTTTGAACGCAGTAAGCTCCGGAACTACTGGGCCGAATTGAAAAATTCTTTCCGAGTTAGATAGCCTATATATTGAGGAAGGCTATAGCCTATATATGTACGGAGCCGGGGCGGACCGCTAGTTATTTATAAGATTCAGCCGAAACACCATTTCGTTTAAGTATCTTATCAATCAGTTCAATCTTTTCACAAGGAATTAAATACAACTTCATATAAACGACATATAAAATTCAATTATAATTAATAACAACTCTCTATAAATTTTCTCAAAACATAAAACTATATAACAACCATTATAACCACCATTATAATTTAAATTATTTAAATTGTTGATTGTTAAACATCGTAAAATTATATTAAATTATACAGTTAATATTTCAATCAATCAATCAATCAAAAATACTTTATTGTGCACCAAATCATACATAAATAAATTCTATAAATAAACTCTATAGAAGCACAACAGGCGGTCTTATCGCTAAAGTAGCGATCTCTTCCAGACAACCTGGTGGACAAGGAGACGCTATTAATGTTTAGTAAAAAAAAAAACACAGGGCAAAAGGTGCTAAAAAATAAATATAATAATATAGTCATATAAGTGTATTGAAGAACCATGAAAAAACATAAACATATATTAATATATACATAGTTACACATAAAATTTGTTACACATTACATATAAAAATACTACATATATACAATATAAATATAAATATAAATATATATATATATATATATCACACAGATCACACAGATTCAGCTAACACTAAATGTAGGTTCAAGTAAACAGATAAAGAACAAATATATTAAATACCAACTAAGTGGATAGATAAAATTGCTTCAGTAGGTTTTTGAAGGTGGGTAGAGATTGAGCTTCTCTTATCTCTAGGTTTATTATTCTCTCTAGCTTTCATATGTATGTAGCGGCGATTATATTTTATTGTGTCTTAAATTGAACTTTGATGTACTGTAACGGGATGACACAGACTCCTGAAACACAGCGAAAGCTGTATTGGGAGTCTGGGGTCTATGATTTATGTGATCTTCTACTATATAAAAATAAGTCGGGTTTTCCTTCCTGACGCTATAACTCCAAAACGCACGAACCGTTTTCCACGGTTTTGCATTCGTTGGAAAGATGTCGGGCTCCGTGAAGTTTATAGCAAAGAAAATTCACGAAAAATTTCAACAGAAAGGCGGGAAAAACGAAGCCATCTGGTGGCGAAACGGAGTTCGCCGGGTTTGCTAGTGTGATATATAAGTTATTCAATAAATGATTTTTATCAACAAAACGCCCATATCTCTCAAAACGTTACCGTAAAGTGTTTGAAAAAAATTAAAAATCCATTAAAACCAATATCTCAATCCACACAAAAAAAACACCCTATATTTCCAGCCACACCACACCCTGTATAAAGCAAACAGATTAACACAAATCAAAGCGCGTATTAATGTAAGTAACACAGAATATTGACGGCTCGTGAGTTAGCACCATCAGTGGCTGTCGATATCCGATCGCCTGTAATGGAGACCGTAGCCACGCCTCAGTCAGGCTGGGTTCGCGTGCGTACGATACTTCTAGTGGGTTATATAAATATTTTAATATTTTTGATGATTTAATATAAGATTTAGAAACTTGCTTTTTTTATATGTTCAAATGCTACTGATGCACCGGATTAGTACCTACATTCGTATTAAAAATGAGCATTTTTTGTATGTCTTAACGTTATTAAGAAATTATTTTACGATTAGTTTAAGTTAATCAAATGATCTTGCCTTGTTTTGTTTATGGGTTGTAGGATAGAGATCGCTACCTAGCAATGAGGCCGCTTTGATGATTGTCTTTTAATTTATTAAATTATATTATTGTATTGTTTGCATTTCATGTATCTTTAACCACAACAGAATTTTATTTCAAAATTATCGAAACGACTTCACACCAAAGCTCGCGTGTCCAATGTTATTAACCAAGTGCGTCAAAACAATTACCTACGCGTTATTTTTCATATTGTCAATTCTAAAAGCAGATATTATAGGAAACGTCAACAGACCAAAACCTCGTGAATAATACTAAAAAGAAAATTTTAAATATTCAAACGCAGAACAGTTACAAAAAATTGGCCATTGTAGAATTCATAAACAAAAGCACAACATAGTTCAATATATTTTTCATTCCAACCGAGTGCTGGCCGCAATTTGAAAAAAGAACGCATTTGTTTAAATTAAAAAAGAAACACCAATACACTTAGAACATTCACACGACGCTACCCAGAACACATTCATTTTAAAAATAGAAAAAGAACACGTTCTTAAAAAAATTTGTTTCCCGCGCACAATGTAAAGCGCCCCATTCAAGATACAATAGGGGTTTTGTGCGGTTTTGAATCGCATGACCCGACGTATGTCACAATACGTTCGTGTATGGGTGCACTCACTGAATTGTTTTTGTTTACAGTTCTTGGTTCGTGCTTTTCCCTTTTTATTTCATTGCGATTTTTCATGGAGAGTGTAATTTTGCCTTTCTTGAGATTTTCTCGTGAACTATGCACGAAGGGTGAATTGAATATGTTTGGTACGTTATGGCTTTTATGTTATACAAAATACTGGCTGAATAAAACGCTTTTTATTCATTTGCTTATAGACTTCATACCTACTCTTATATTCGTAACTGATAAGTACTACCTAGAACATGAATTTTCTTTTATACTTTTAGGGATTATGAAATGAATCGAAGTGTTAATTTTTATCAATTATGCTTTTTAATTTCTCTCTTTGTGGTAAACTAATATTGTAAAGAACAATTTGTTTTAATCAAATGCGATACATCGAAAACAATAAATACTAATATGCAATAATGAATTATCTTTGAACATTATTTACGCTAAAGGTGTTTTTTTTTTTTGTATTTATTATTTCTATTCCGATAAAAATCATCGCGTATAAATAAAGTGTGCAAAATCTGTATATTTACGTCCATGCTCATTGTTAAATTACCGCGAATTTACTAGACTTCTGCTTTGACTATAGAAGCGCAGATTTCAGTCTGACAAATTGAAGCTACAAGAGGTTGAAATAAAAATCACAAGGATCAATTTCATTGTACTTTACGAAAACCCGAACACTAATTAACTGAATGAATCTTTGTTATTTCATAATTCGAACACAAAAAAAAAAACAATTCTATACATTGAGTCAAGTACGAAGTTATTTGTCACATAGATGAGTTATAACATAGACGCAGTAAAGTATCAAGTAATGAGGCTGGAGGACCCATATCATTGATAGTGGAAGATCCAATTCACACATCACCACCTCGGAGGTTCATTAATCGTCCCTCCAATTAACACCTTGGATGCTATTCCGTTGCTGTATTTGTATTTGCCATTTATTTATTCATCTATTTTAACTTGTTTTAAGCAGATGCATTTTATTAGTTGTGGATGAATGAATAAAGATATACATAAGAAATGTTAAAGAAGTATTGCCTTTATGAAAATCAAAGCTGTGTGATTGAAAAACATTATTTCTAAGGTTAGTACTCTTTAAAGTATTTAAGTGACTAGAAATTTAAAAAAGAGCTTTGTTTTTCTATTATTTTGTACTATATTAGAACACGACTTCAGATATGATAGAACCACAAATATCCTATAAATGTTACATAACATCGAAAAAATTCTAAAAAAACAAACTCTAAATTCAGTGTCAAGTAAGTACCAACCACGTCCTCCTTTCCCGAGTCGCACTCATCAAATCAGAGCGTATGAAGCCTCATTAGGAATGTGGGATTTAACGTGACGTCATTATGGATCAATTGCTGATACCTCATTAAAATATAACGAGTTATTTTCTGATACGTTTTACGTAGCGGATTTATTTCCAACTAGCCTTTGAATTTACGTAGGTACCCGCTGCGTATTTTCTAGAGTAACTCTTGTATTGGCAGCGCATTAATTTAGCTCGATGTTATGTAAGTTGCATATTACTTTGTGACATCGTTGCTTTCCGTATTGAGAAGTCGTTAATTAAATGAATGGAGTTATAATTTTATGTGTTACTCTGTGTTAAATATCAAATGTATCAAATTATTGTTAAAGACGTTACACTAATTGTCTAAATTTCACTATTATTCTAATTTATCGAGTAAATTTAAACTAGTAATTCCATTTCCAAATTTAAACTTCCACCAAAAATGCTAACGCGTTCGAAATTTAATTGGCGTTTGCATTTCGAACACGTGATTCAAGTGGGGTCAGACCGCAGACAGACAAAGTTAAGTCCGTAGGGGTTACATACATCGAATAGGTATTTAATACCATTTCCTTATTAGAGGTTATGTCGGTTTTACCCGTAATAAGTGCGCTTTGCTTAAAACAGGTTGTCTACGTGCATATTAGCCAATTAGTAATTTATACTGCGTTTTAATGGGCTTGTTTTGAATTCCCTTTTGTGTTATCGGAAATTTACAATACAGTAATGTTTCCTTAAATATTTTGAGGTAATAATTGAATATTTTAAAGGTCTTCAAAGGGTGTTTCTTTATAAAAGAACGTAAATGAGGGTAATATCATTTTATTTCATTAATTGTCCCTGGTGATGATTATGTGAAGTACCGTGTCCCCCTACTGAGGTATGGGGCAGATAGAATTTCTTTATGGACTAGTAGGTGATGAGCCTTCTGTGTCCTACCAGACCGAGACTTTTTTATTGTGTCCCTTGGTTTTAGGCTCATGCGTTAACCACTGTACCACAGGGGCAGCTAGGTATTAATATTCTACTGTAAGTCCTCGGTCGTCGTTTCTTGTGTATGTGTTTTAAATATAGTTTTATAAACTTTACTATGTCTTAAAAATTACGATAAAATTGATCAGTAGCTTAAAAACCTTTCACATTACCTTCCTTTATAGATAACATATATACATTTTATATTTCGTAGGCTTCAGTCGTGATTCAATGTATATTGAACGCATAACTTCAACATATGTATGTATTGATATTTAAATGTGCGTGACTGCATTTTATCTAACAGTTACCATTTTATTCCGATGATTCATTAGCGACGTGAGGATCGATACGTTAGCTTGCGTGTGCGGCGTGGGAAGCGAAATGTGGTGCGACGATGTCATGTCCTGGATATTACCTTAACTAATCTAGTTAGGCGACCGCCCCCTTGGTACAGTGGTTAACGCGTGAGCATAGAACCGAGGGGTCCTGGGTTCGATTCCCGGTGGGGACGCACAAAAAAAAACGTCTCGGTCTGACAGGACACAGAAGGCTGAACACCTACTTGTCCATGAAAAAATCGATCAGTGAAACAGATGCATATCATCTGCCCCATACCCCAATAGGGGATACGAGACTTCACCTAATCTAGTTAGGCGCAATCGTTTTATTTATATCGATATTGGATATGTTATAGCATTATCAACTACAATATACTTACAAAAAAACAAAGGAAAAATCTTCATTTTAATCATTAACTTTCTGGTATCACTACGTATTTGCGTTATAGTATTTAAATTGAGATATACTCGTATAAAAACATAGGAAAGAAACACACTCTGATCCCAGGTTATATTAATGTGGTTTTACTAGCGATAAAATCTACTGAGGAGCGATACACACGTTAAAATAATTGCTAAACACGATAACACATAGTACAAATAAAATAATTAAATCCCCTCAATGAAATAGCTATTCAAACGCATCGGCACGGCACATAAATTTAACTGCAGTATTGTTATGAGTATTATTATTATTTAAACATAATTTTTTGGTTTCTAATTGTTTATTAAAAAAAAGTGACAAAAAATTTGCTTCGAAATTTAAAAAAAGCTAAACAATAATCCACAATATTCTTTCACGATGAGTGATAGCGCGAGCGAGCAATTCATTTAAGTCCCATGTACGGAACTCATAATCCATTCAGTTACAGGAGTATGGGATTGGATTTCGTAATAAAATTGTATCTTTGCGTTATTGTATCCATTTATAAAGAAATGCATTAATACCGCGCATTTTATAGAACATTAATAATGTGGACGAATGAATGTTTATGTGAAGACGTAGGCATTTTCTTAAATGTATATACTTCATTCTTATTGCATTTTCTTAACATTCAGTTTCATATTTGTTTGAAGCTGATTAACACTTTATTAAATAAATACTTTTACAAAATTTTTATCTTTACTTAATATAAAACAGGAATAATTGTTTCATTAAGCCACACATATACTTAAAAATATGCAATGAGTAAATCAAAATAACTTTAAATAAAAATGTATGGACAGTAACCTACGCTCACCTCAAGCAATTTAGTATTCAAGTGGTAAATACGTATAAATTCTAATTAAGCAAACGCAGTAATCCATACACATGGATGAGGTAGGCTCTAATTTATAAACGGTTTACATTTAATCTCCCACGACGCGGCGACGGTCACGGCCTGCGATTAACGCGTGTCATACGGACTTAGTCCTGTTTGTATCATGTGTGCTGATTCGAAAATTAAGATTGGAATATTGTGTTATCTGTGTGTTTTGGCGGCAAGCATTTGAATGTGGAACAGTTTTGTTATTATTCGAATATGAATGTGAAGATGATTTTAAATTTCGAATTAGATTAATAGAATTTATGTATGAAATTGTTGCTTTTGTATTTTATGCTAGTTAATATTGCTACGATGAGGCATAAGTTGTATAGATTTAGAACACTATAAATAAATAAATATAAAATTATTCAATTTGTATTTCACTGATTCTTGTATTATTCAGAGCCGGTTTCACCATTTCCTGGTAATCTTCTGGATTACCTACTAAACACTTTTTGATGTCTATTTCCGTCCGTTAATTGACTTCTTGCTAAACAAAACATATCAGGAAACAGTAAAACTGACTATTATTATTCTAATCTTTATGTATATATCTAATTATGAAAAATAGATGGGAATTAGATTAAAGAAGGTATTATAATTATTTTATTAATATTTTAGTTTGAAATTAGAACAGTATATTTGGAAATAGACCGGCCCCAATC
The DNA here is from genome assembly GCF_012273895.1 of Zerene cesonia. Taxonomy (NCBI): domain Eukaryota; kingdom Metazoa; phylum Arthropoda; class Insecta; order Lepidoptera; family Pieridae; genus Zerene; species Zerene cesonia. Next base: position 6,677,872 of record NC_052106.1, on the reverse strand, counting down.
ACAATAATTACCAAGATAAGTATTAATAAGCGAAGGCAGTGCAATGAAGAAAAAAATAATAATTTGCAATTTTAGGATAAAAATAAGCTTTTCGAAAATGATTGTCATTAAAAGTGTAGTAAAATGTATAAAAAAATCTAATAATAATATTACCTATGTCGATTAATTCAGCTGGTATCTGTTGTTTTACTTCATATGTTTAGAAAATTACGAAAATATTCTTTTCTATTCTTTATTCCATCGATATTTTCTATATTCCTTTTTCGATAAGGATCCCTTTCCACTATAGTTGAGATTCCATCTGCACGGGTATATAGCCTCCAAAAATGTTTATGGGCAGTGCAGTCGTGTACCATCAAGCGACCTACCAGCTTCCATGTCAGTTATCCCATTACCAAAAATCTGGGTAGGATGAATCAACTTAATCAAGAAAAGAAGCAAACTATGAGCTTTTACGGCATATATATGGGGGTACGATCGATTGTTTTTACGAGTACCCTCCGAAGATACTGAACCAATTCTCAAAATTGTTTCACCAATGCCAAACTAAGCAGTCTCAGTCCCTCTTTATGGACACAAATTATGTCGCAATAACCTCTATAAAACATCTAAATAAAATTCAATTTTTTTGCACCACGTATTTCAAAGAACTATCGCGAAATATGTACCTACTTAACTCATAATTCGCAAAGCCAACTCTAGAATTAAAAATAAAATTCGGAGGCACACAACGTGGATCCGTAGCGATATGAATTACTCTCTAGATAAGTGGCGGCCTCGAAACACGCGTAATTATATAACAAAAACAAAATATAAAAACTCTTTTATTTGCAACCGCTTTCTGTGGCCCGCCTCGACAAGCGGCGGGTTTTTTCCTCCTTTACCGGGGAAATGACTTCTGACTCATAATCTCTCGAGGAACTCATTAAAAATTCATAACTCAAAACTGTGAAAAAATGAAATATTTGCGATAGGTCCGTTCTATGTGAAGTTTGCATAAACTGTAGCTTAATTAGTGCACTCAAGGTGGCTAGCCTAAATGCTGAGTACACTACATTGATATGCAAATATGTAAGGAGTTACTTTTTTATCTGTTTATAACAAGAAGGTTGAAATTGTCTTTTTCTAGGTGAAATTAGATGCGGGATGCAATCTGTCTCGGTTGGCCTCGACTAGCTCTATCTGTATTTTTTATATGTATGGAATGTTAGGGTTAGAAAAACTACATACTCCTTATATTATATTTTTACCATATTTTATGTTTACTATTTTTCAATAAAGAAAAGGATGACATGCTAGTTAAACTAAAAAATGGTTGCCTGTAAAGTTTTACGGGCGAAGATTTTACGTGACAACGTCTTTTTCTCGGTAGAATATTTATTGATATGAATATTATTAAATTGCACAATAGGAACAAGGAATTGAATGAAAATAAAGCATTGCACAAATTTTAACTATAGAAAATACATTTTGTTTCCTAAAAAGACAGAGACAGAGACACAAGCACGCGCCGATTCAATGCGACTAATTCTCTAGTGCTGCGCGCGCGGCGGACCGGTCATAGTTCGGTGACTCAACGTAACGTTACTGGGCGTTACACTTTTTCATGAGTGACTCCGAGCCGCAACCTAATTTAAGACGTTGTCACGTCAAAACTATCAATAAAAATAAATTAAAAATCAAAAGTTAAATATATAGTTTGACCCAATACGTTTTTAGACATTTTGCGTTGTCTTCTTATATGAATAATTATAATATAATTAAGTAGAATTTATAACATAAATATAGCAATAGCGTCATACTAAAGAAAAGCTTACAGTTCTATAGAATCTATTCACCATAACACTATAAACATTACATTATCAACCTAGAAACAACATGAATTCTATATTAGAAACATAGATTATATTAGCATATTTATATACATAGTATAGTTATACACATAATAAAAACTAACATAAAACCATAAATTTTCAAAATATCCGCACAAATGGTACCTCATTAATTACATCTGTATACCCCGGTACATTTCTTTGCGACGACTCCACTATCAAAATAAAAACGCATAAAACAACGAACTTCGCTCCGGTCGTTTATTTGTACTTATATTCAGTACAGTTTAGGGTATGTCATTGAAATGTGGATTTGTAAGTATTTAAGATTTACATTAAGTCCCAATTAAAGACGTGGTTTATTTTGTGTATTTGAGATGTTAATTTAAATTATTTAGCGCGGGTTACGTCTCTTTAATCGTGTGTTGTTGGTTATTCATGAATTTGTATTCATTCTGGTGCATCTTGTACTTTTAATCTTACTTAGCATGAGATATTATGACGATGTTCTTAGAGGTACGTCTTAATTATATAAGTTTATTTTGGAGTCATTGCACAGTAACGTAGTTTCTATTCAAAAAGTTCAGTTATCTTATTAAAAGAGCTGTCTTAAAATCATGTTATTGAAGTAAATATACTTTTGGTGGTGCATTTAAAATTGCAAATTCGTGTTCGCCACTCGCCTCATCAATCGACGAAACTTCGGCGAAACATTCGTGCTGTTAATACATTTCAGTACATTACGTCCAAAAACGCTTAACGTTTAATGCGAATTGGCGAATCTCATGGCGAATAGCGTACTGCGAAAATAGTATACTGCTTGCAATAAATAGTGTACTGCTTACACGTGTTACATGTGGTCTTTATTCGCTTCGCTATCCGCTTTGCGATTCGCAAAATATATCATCGTACCATAAGTATTTGATACAGTATCTTGATGATAATCATTTCAAGCAGTATGTTACGCAGTAGTTTCAAAACCATCATCTGCAATTTGTTCCCACACAAACTTTCTAGTATATAAATAGCATACAACTATAGATCATTAACCGCTCATAGTACGTAGAGAAACACCAGCAAACATCAATTCTATGAGCTGAGACCATGTCCAACACATTAACAGCATCAGATAGAAGTACCAGGTTCCCGGAGTCGATCCGGCCATAAAGCAAACGGACACAGTCGCCTCGATTATCTCACTCACTCCGACATTTGTTTAAATTACATTAGCATGTGCATGCTTGCGGCTAGAGTGGCGAATGCGAAGCGGAGCGATAGCGCAGCGATAAAATAACAAAGAATAAAACGATTGCAAAATGTTTTAATATTAAGTACCAGTGCTAAGTGGTTAAAGAGATTTGTGGGAGTCGACAATTCTTGGAGACAAATTGGATCAGCTCGCACCGAGGAAGTAACATACCCCCACGGAGGCCTGAAATAGTAGCATGTGAATGCAACTGGGTTCGGCGCGTGGGGGAGGCGCAGGCCCTTGTCCTTTTCGTAACTAATTTTACCTCTAAAGTTGTAAATCCATAGACGCATAAAGTTTATGGGCGGTCTAGGTCGCCAGCTCTCTTGGCTAAATATCATATAAATAGACACATTCGATTGAAGCTTGAATGTTCTATTTTTCTATACTAGCATATAATAACGACTTTTTGAAGATTTTAAGGGCCTTCTTACGAGATTTTTAAGCCAAGTTAGTTATGTGTATTATTGTAGGTAATGTTAAATGCTGAATTAATATAATTCTATATGATCAATATTACATTTCGTTTACACTTGTTCTATTAAAAGAATATAAAAATGATACACAGTTCTCTGATAATACAAAAAAAATAAATTTTAGTTTTTATTTACTCTTTTCTACATCTGAAAAATCTTACTTAACGCACATTTAATGTAAAATATTGTTGTAACATAGTCAATTTTATTTCACGACTATCAATAAAAAAAACTAAGCAATTATAGCATCGCTTCTATACTGTGCGCAAGTCATTGTTATTTGTGTTCGGAGGGCATGCGTAGGCGCAAGCTTGTGATGCGTGTGCGCAGATTAAATTGCATTAACGCGGTACACTACACATTATATCCTATCTAGTGTGTGATATATTCGGAATTGCTTACACTCATGTTTACTAAGAGGAAGTATGGAAATAATATTTTCTCTAATCTTATAGGTTTTCATTGTCAATAGTAAATATAAAGAGGCTAGTATATATCCCTGTTTCTCTATGGTCTATGTTTTTGAGGTAGACCAAGTGAAGGAGCAAGTGGACCACTTAATATTAGATGGTCACCACCGCACATAATCACTTGTAACACTGGTGGCGTTATAGGTGCTATGATGTATCTTTAAGGGTCTAATTTAACATCGTAATTAATAGTACAGGGAATAATCTTAACAATAGTATATAAGTTACAGGAAATGATCTTTTATAAATGCATATTCGCTTTTTAAAAATAAAAAGCCGTACACGTAGATTTTTACTAAAAATGATTCAATATCATTAAATGTGAAAACACCTTTTCAACTCAGTCTTTGTTAGAATCTATTAAATCTATAGAATTTTTGGTCAAAATATGTAAAATATTTATTTAAAAAACTACAAACGTACTTTGAAACCCTTTTTAGTTTTAACTTTTAGATAACTGTTGCTGTTTTATTAAGTTTATTAGACTAATAAGGGCAACAATACTATATCCCAAAACTACAGCATAATATATTTATATAAATATGTACGATACGCAGTTACATTAGATAATATAAAACAAAGCTCTGTTACCGCCGTCTGAGTATCTGTATACTTAGATCTTTAAAAAACGCAACAGATTTAGATGGGGCTTTTTTAAATAGAACGAGTGAGTTTATATGTATACTTACATCCATTAACCTACTCAAAAACTAGTATTTCATAAATGGAGAAAAATTATTAAACACATAAGCCAACAGCATTACACCAATTCTAGTATCTAAGTGTAAGCCTACTAAAAATAGAGGCCTCGTGCGAGCGCTAT
>NC_052106.1:6648951-6672022 GCF_012273895.1 Zerene cesonia | reverse complement strand
GTAATAAATGTTATTTGCAGTTAACAATTTTCTTTTTTCTTTATTACAATATTTATGGCAAGACTAGGATAATCCGACCAAATACAAACAATGTAATAGCGAAACTCTCAAGACGTGTAATTTGTATGTATAATGCGTTTCATATTGTTTGAATGTGATTACAATGCAATCGATATGTTCGCAGGGACCAAATTGCTTCTGCAATGAGATTCGATTTGCCTACGGCGTGTTGGAAAAACTATACGTTATTATTTGTGTTTGTTTATATTGAAACAATAAAAAAAAGACGTATGGCGAATTTTTTGTTTGGCTGCATCGTGTTTCTTATTCATTCGTTTGACTTGAGTGAATATTTGTTTATATTATTACCGTTTGTAATACATTAAAATGTTAATTTTAAGAAATAAATATCCCCTTTCAAATTGTAAGAACTAGACCATATATAAATGATAAGCTTTTCAATATGAGAAGAATCATCAATTCCCTGAAAAATGTTATGAGGTAACGAACCCTCATTCAAAAATAATTCCTCCTTATTTTAAGTCGGTTAAAATACAGTTGAATTGAAGACATTCTTCTTTTTTGAAGTCGGGTAAAGGGTATGTAAATATTATATATTAAGGTGACGGTGATTTCTTAAAATGTATATACGTTTTAGAATACAGGGAATAATCTTTTATAAATTTACATATTCGCTCTTTAAACCTAAAAAGCCGGCTACACGCATAAACCTAAATAAATAAAAAGTGTCCAAAATCAGCATAATAACTTAGAAATAGCACACCTTCTTAAATGCAGTATTATCTTGTTATATATGAACCTATTACAAAACTAATAACACCGTAAGTTTCACAGTAAGTTCCAATAAACCTTGCCTTGAAGCAGATTACATAGAATTGGGATTGGGATTCGAATCCGCGTCTTTTTGCCAGTAGCAACGCCTCTCGGCCACCCGTGATCCCGCGTCAGCAATCGAATGTCTTCTACTCTTTCGGTTTATTTCTTCCTCAGCAATTCAGTTTCTGCTCCTTCGGTTCTCTTTCAGTTCCTTAAAAATGTCTCAATTATAAAGCACTAGCTGCGCCCCGCGGTTTCACCCGCGTCAGTCCGTATCCCGTAGGTAAATTCGGATAAAAAGTTGCCTATATGTTATTCCAGTTGTCCAGCTGTCTACGTACCAAATTTCATTGCAATCGGTTCAGTAGTTTTTTCGTGAAACAGTAACAAACACACACATCCTTACAAACTTTCGCATTTATAATATTAGTAGGATTTCAATGCTATAAACTTAAAAATTATAAAACCATTTCATAGCATTATGAACTACCAAACAACAACCATGGCACAAGAATTCCAAACACAAGAGGCATAACAGAGCCAGCTCGGCCGGACCAAGAAAATGCCGCAAATGATTTGCCCGCAATGCGAAGACGTACGCTGGGCAAACATCTTGAAATTGTTGATTGGGAACTGATACACTGTCTGTTTGATTTGTACACGTTGTGTGATAGGAGCGTGGAGCTGATAATACCGCCCCATTGCAATCATTATTTGGACGGGGGAAAAGCGTTGAAGCGTTGAAAGCATAAATTGATGCATTCTTTTTAAAATTACTGTTGTAATTAATCCATTAATTCGTCACTGTATTCGAAGTTATCTTCAATTTTTATGAATACAAATTGCAAGAAACATTCAAAACACACATAAATATATTCTTTTTAAGTTTTCTATCAGCACATAAACGTAAAAAGTAAGTAAGCTATTGATAAAAGAATATCATAATTGGTAAAACATTTATTTGTGTGATCGTAACAAACAATAAAAACAAAAACTAAACTATTCTTATATACATGTAATGTATTTAGAAATTAAAACTTTTTAACGGATTTTAAACGCGGTTTATTCATTATATTACTAACCCGACGTTTCGAACACGTTACAGCGAGCGTGCTCACGGGGGACCAATCTCCCGTCGTTTAAAATCCGTTAAAAAGTCTTTAATTTCTAAAAGTATAACACTCGCGTAAAATCAAACACAAGAAAATACTATGTAATGTATTACTTAGAAATATTAATTACTTAAAAAATATTAATAGCGTCAATGTTTAACACATTTTACAAAATACACCTTACAGAGGGGCAAAGATGCCACATATGACATGAAAATGAATAAATGTTTTAACAGCTTCATATAATTACGTATGACATACGTATTCACGAGAGGCAGTGGGTAGCAAATGATCAAATACGTGAGATTCGAGTTTGCAGCGAGCTATTATTGAGTCGCAGCTTATAACGAACTGTTAATAGGATCGGGGGAATTTAGTGCTTGAATTATAGTACTAGGAGCTGGGTTAGGTCTTATATTTGTAGAGTATGTTAGGGTTTACGTTCGGACGTTTATTTCGTAGTGGTTTTTATTCGCTCCTTGGCTTAATGATGTAATGGAGTTTTATATAACGTCGCCTATAAGTTTAAATCAATTGGTATGAATATGTATTATTTCATCCCGAGACGACAATGTTTATTGATAAAATGTATCTGAAATTATTATTATATAAGTCTGTATTTAGAAACAAATCCACATTAAATCATGACTTTTCTAGAAATTAAAGACTTTTTAACGGAATTTAAACGACGGGAGACTGGTCCCCCGTGACCACGCTCGCTGGAAAGTGTTCAAAACGTCGGGTTAATAATATAATGAATAAATCGCGTTTAAAAAAAAAATCGCGTTTCCGTTAAAAAGTCTTTAATTTCTAAATGTATAATACTCGCGTAAAATCAAAAACAAGAAAATACTATGATAATTTTTTTTTATTTTATTAAAATTTACTGACTTGTAGATTTACCTATATAAATTTGTTCTACTATTAGTCTAGTAGTTTCTGGTGAAAACTTGTTTATTTCAAGTCTCGCGTGATATCATTAGACTTTCTAACAATCACATTGGTACTAAATTTCATTGAAATCAGTTCGGGGCTTAGGCGTTAAGAGCGAGATAATATATATTTGTAGGAATATAACCAAGATCACGCGGAGTACAATGTGTTTCGCAGTCCCATCTAAAGCAGCGCGTCGGAACACAGTGGGGTTTTAGTCGGTAGGAATCCGACATAACCCACGGCTCCTTACCCGTTTGCCGTGGGTATCTTATGCAAGATTTCCCCACTTAAAGAAGGGATGTAACCAAGATTCTCAAAATAGCAGTTTCTACTACAAAATGACTTTTTCCTCTCATGCTAGCTAGAACCTAAACATTGCTTATCGTCACGAATTAAGCGCGGAATAACTCGTATACATAACTCAGAAACACGCATTTAAGTCACATTAGCGTGCAGCCAGTATGTTATCTGTGGTACCGACATTGCAAGGAAATTGAATCTACTTAATATTATCGTCCATGGATAACTGATTATGGATATGGTAACATTTTAAAGAGATATTCAGTTTGAGGGGGAATGGGTAAAACTTAGAAGGAGCTTTTCTAGATTAGTTTTATTATAATAAAACAAAAAAATCGAAATAATCACTCTTTAAAAGAGTCACAGGCGACCCAGGATGATGACACTACAAAACTCTGCATACATTTTCAGCAAAATCGGTTAATTCGTTCTTGAGTTAAAAAAAGTGTAACTAATATATATATGCAAGGGGCTCGTGAAGATGTAAGAAAATAGTGATTGAATATAATATTTGAAATGTATCAAGAAGTATGTAGGAAGTAATAATATATTATATATAATATATACTGTGACTCGCGGTTGAAACCGCATAAGTCCGTATCCTGTAGGAATATCGGTATAAAAAGTGCCTATGTGTTATTTCAGTTGTCCAGCTATCTATTATTGCTATCTATTATTTATTAATTGCTCGTTTAAAGGTATAAGATAATAGCTATTGTTCATTTTGATGCATAAATTAACAAAATAGAAAAACGTCAAAGTGCCTGCGTCATATCTTATAATAAACAAGCTTTTGTCCGCAGCTTCGCACGTTAATTCCGAGTAGTTTAATATATGTTATTATAAGTATAAACCTTCCTCCTGAATCACTCTATTTATTAAAAAAAAAACACCTTCAAAATCCATTGAGCAGTTTTAAAGATTGAAGCATACATATAGATAGCGACTTTGTTTTATACAATGTAGTGATACCTCGTTGAAATAACAGTTTATTATAATCATAAACAAAATTGAATAAAAATCATTTTATACAGACACTGAAAATAAGGTCAATATTTGAATACACGTTTTCCCATCCATCTGTTTCGTAGCTCCCGCCCCCCAACATACGTCGCGTGTTCCTGCATCAGATAATTAATTCGGATATGGACCCGATCGCCCGCGGGATCTGATCCTAATCTCGTCGATTCAATTTTTATAACGCTAGAGGTTTTTCTAATATTATTCTCCTACTTGCTATCATATTACTGTTTACTATATTTTGTTTTCCCCATAATATATTGGTTTATGTTATCCTAGTTTCTCGCCCCGGCTCCGCCCGGGTACATATTTTTTGTGAGTTTATGAAATAAATTAAAAGTATTGTATTATTACTTAATTGTAGTACTTATATATTAACAAGTTAATGTTGGTACTCCATTTTTTAGACTTTAAGAAACTTTAAAGTGATTTATTAATTTTAATATTCATACGAATAGACCCTATTAACAGTATTTATTATATACATTATAGAAGAAACAAGTTCAAGATCGCTTTTTATACATATTTATTGTTATATTACTCAGATCATCATCATCATCATCATCAGCCCATATATGTTCCCACTGCTAGAACACGGTCCTCCTATGAAGGGTCCAGGCCATAATTCACCACGCTGGCCAAGTACGGGTCGGCAGATGTCACATGTCGTCGTACTTTTGATTCTTGGACAAGCCGGTTTCCTCACGATGTTTTCCTTCACCGTTTTAAGCAGTGGTGATGTTATCCACATGTGCAGGTAAATTGAAATATTTGTTTATTCTGCACGCTCGCCCGGTCTCGAACCCCGACTTATCGATTTTGAAGCCGAGGTTCTCACCACTGAGCCATCAGCGTTTATTTCTTATATACATTTCTGAATTATTATTGATATAACATCCATTACAATCACATCCTACATTATGCCAAATACACAGGTACTCAGTCCTAATGTAATCCAAACATATTACTCAAAGCAATATCTACATTCGTAATATAAGCAGGAAACTTGTAAGGGACCCGCAAATAGTTGGGACCAGACGGGGTCATAAGTTGTACAAATTGTTGGTATATTATCATATATTTACATATCACACGCTGAAATGGTCGGGAGGGACAGGTCGGTGGGATGTGCTAGGTTCAGTTTAAACTTTGAAATTGAAGGATTTTTAATTTATTATGTTACTAGACGATTTAGCTTCGTATGTGTAATGGAGATACTAGTGTATTTATAAGTGTGGAGTTATTAATCAGATTTTGTTTAGTTTTGGCCCGCGTTGTAATCCTAGTAATATTAGAAATGCGAAAGTTTGTAAGGATGTGTGTGTTAGTTGCTTTTTCACGCAAAAACTACTGAATCGTTTGCAATGAAATTTGGTACATAGATAGCTGGACAACAAGAATAACATACAGGTAACTTTTTAACCCGATATTCCTACGGGATACGTACTTACGCGGGTGAAACCGCGGGGCGCAGCTAGTATCTGATATTTTTATAATGAACCTCATTAAACATACAATTTCGATAATCAAAATCTTATGTTAATTATTATAATGTTTTGGTATTTGATAAAGAGTCAAAAAATCATTTTGAATCAATCTGTATATTAATGAAATCGCGTTAAAATTAATTGCGTTTGCATAAATTAATTGAATTGTTTGCAAGACCTAAGCTGTACGCTAACCATCCTTCCTACTTAATATTATAAATGCGAAAGTTTGTAAGGATGTGTGTGTATTTGTTGCTCTTTCACGCAAAAACTACTGAACCGATTGCAATGAAATTTACATGGTACGTAGACAGCCTGACAACTGGAATAACATATAAGCAACTTTTTATCCCGATATTTCTAGGGGATACGGACTTACGCCGGTGAAACCGCGGGGCGCAGCTAGTCTTGTATAAACTAGCGGACCGCCCTGGTTTCGCATGTTGTACGATATATCGCAGCACTTATAGAGTCGGTACAGTAGTTTCTGAGATTAACGCGTTTAAACAAAGAAACAAAGTCTTCACCAAAACATTATAGTACAGACTATGTAGAAAATGACCAAGCGGAATTGATATTTTTTATTCCTTGGTTAAAAATTACCCGTCCAATGCAGTATTACGCAATAATATAAAAATGGCGACTGTAAAATGTCAAAAAAATATATAAAAAACGATTTTGAAATGGCCGTTTCATACGCTATTCGTCACAAAGCCATCTTCGATAGTACTAATTTACAAATGATTTCGCATAAATAAACCATCCGTTAAGGGCATTGCTTCTAGTAATTTTATAGGATAATGATTAAGAGCCTTCCACATTCCTGTCCACACTTATCTCCTTCTAAATAGTAGTATCAGCTACCGACTAAACACATTATAATGTCTTCCACATAAACAATAGAATGGGGGATTTGGGTGTTGTGCTAGTATCAGCGGAGTTAGAGAGTAAAGCAGAAGAGTTTTTGCTAAGAATCAATAAGGAGGTGGGATACCGATGGAACCCGTAGCTATCATCTGGGCCACCCGTGATCCCGCCTCAGAAATCGAATTTTGAAGTGAAACTTCTTTATAATCGTTGTGATTTCAAACCTGATGCAACGGAAAAAACGACAGATAAGAGATACAAATACAAAAATGTCTAGAATGAAGCCGGCAAAGAATGAGACAGAAATATACGTACTATTTTATATTTTATATATATTCATCTCATTCTTTTGTCGATTTACTGAAGTTTCACTTCTATCATGTGTGAATCGCACACACACCTTTTTTTTTCCTCTCTTACGATGTGCCTAAGGAAGTTAGGCGAACAAAATCGAACCCCGCGTGGTAGTCAAAATTCAACCCTTTTATTGTTAATTTTATTTCCACTACATTAATTATGATTAATATGTTCATTGGACATATATTGTAATAGGTCAATATGTTGCCATAACAAAAAAATCACCGTATATTAAAAAAATGCAAAACTCTAATCTCCTGCGTTTTCTGTTATGTGTTAAACCAAACCATAACCATTCTATACAAAAATGAAAGTTGCTGCTCTCGAAATCGCTAGAAATACAACGCGGCCCTTAAACTAAGAAGGCAATTAATCAGTACTTGGACTAATGAGCGTATATTTCATTGTCCGGCTCCTACTGCGATGGAAGGGTAAGGGCTGTCGACTAATTAACTTGTAAGTTATAATTTTACCCTATATTTTGTCATAAACTATTAACCATTATTGGTGATATCTCAACAATCTATCTATTCTAAAAAGCGGCGTGAAATAATATCATGCTGTTGTGTTTCGTACGGTGAGTGGGGGAGCCGGAGGCCTATTTCGTATTCCTCACCTTCCCAGTCCATTCCTCCTTTCCAGTCATCGATACTTTCTTTATCTCTTACCCCTTGAAAGCGGGCAGCGCATTCTCAGAGGTCTGAGCCTCTGCGAATGTTCGTGGGCGGTGGTGATCGCTTACCATCAGGCGAACCACTAGCTCAGTTGCCCGCTATGACAAAATATCTTAATCGTATACTATATAAGGGACGTATCTCAAAAAACTTACATTTTACTGAACAAATATCTAATATTAAAACCATTATTGCTAGACACTATTTAATAAAATATCTAGAATATATACGTTTAATTGATATTAAGTATTTTTTCCTGTATAAAATAAAACGTATTAATGTACAAAAACTATCTGTAAAATAATAAGTTTGCTTCCTCATACATATCCTTGCAATCTTAAATTACACGTTAAAACATATTTTAAACGTAGAATAGATACGAGAAAAGGGTTCTTTAATTTTCAAAAAGCATACATTAAAGACAAAATCTCAAACACCTTTCCCTACAAAACACGTACTAAAACCCACCAATAACTCTTTAATTCTAACAAATCCAAATCAACATGAAAGTATTTGAAACTGTTAAATTTATGCAATCATTTCACGTTAAACCATCCAACTCCTGGGTCCAGAAGGGTATTAATAATTCCTTCAATACACACACGACAATCCTCATATTATATTATTGGGATCTGCATTTGACAGCCCTGCTTGTCTTGAGACGATGGTTAGGCTAAGAGATGGGATATATTTATCGCATTAATCTGTTGGTTGAATATGTTATAATGTCGTTAAACCGCTTGGTAGAAATAGCCATTTCTGCCAAGCAGTGGTGGCTCAGTGGTAAGAACCTCGGACTTCAAAATCGATAAGTCGGGTTTCGAGACTGGCCAAGCGTGCAGGAAATAAATTGATTTTTCAATTTATCTGCAAATGTAGATAACATCACCACTTCTTAAAAACGGTGGAAGGAAACATCGTGAGGAAACCGGCATGTCCAAGAACCCGAAGTTCGACGACCTGTGCAATCTGCCAATCCGCACTTGGCCAGCGTGGTGGATTATGGCCTGAACCCTCATAGGAGGCCTGTGTCCTAGCAGTGGTAACATATGGGCTGATGATGAAGCCATTTCTTGCGCACACAAACAACGGACGGTTATATAATAATATTACATACTCTATTACATATTATGTGCTGTGAAGTTTAATAAACCAATTTAATTATTTTATCACTTGAACTCTAATATAATAAAAATAACTATTAAAACGAGCCACAAGAACACTAGGGAACTTGCTCTTTTTTATGTATTTTGCTATTCTTTATTGCGTATTAATATATATTTGTTTTTATTTATATGTTATCTGTAATTAATGTAAATGTTATTACGTCGGAATATTTATGTTTTTAGAACGCCACAACTCATTCAAATTTGGAATGTATTTGGTCAATTAACTGTTTTTCGTAGGATCTAAAAAGTTAAGATTAAATGAAAAATAATGTATATTTCGTTGAATGGATACATAAAATAAAACATAAAATTATGTTTATTTTCAAACACATTTCCAAAATTACCACGCTCATCGTAGCTACTTTAGAATATATAATATTGATGTAACAATTATTTGAATGTCAATTTTAATATATATGAGATAAATTAAAATTAAAGTATGCAGAAATCTTAATATCATAAGGTAAAATTAATGAAAAAATTGTTACGAAATTCGCCATAACAACAAATGCATCATAGAAGTATCATTATATTTACAGAAAAGAAACAAATAAATTTTCTCTTAAATAAATAATGTAAAATTATAATTAACAAACAAATTAAACGTCTTTATTATTTTTCATGTCATAAACGTGAAAATATAATCAAAAACATATTTTATCTCATTGACAAGAGTACTATAATATTAGTTCCCTTACAGCACATAGATGGCGCTACGTACCCAGTAGGTCGCGCTTCAGAAATGTTTTCTTAAAGGTATATACTGTAACTGTTACATACTTGAAGTTACCATCAGGTGACACGTCTGCTCGTGTTGTGAGAGCCTTAAATCTCACGAATAATTTTTTCATGCGAAACTGACGTATGTCAATCGCATCTTATTATCAATGAATTCTTTTTATCATATAAATATCCATGAATCGTTTGTACTATCTTAGACTTTAGACAGAGAATGTAATATGAACGATGAATGATTTAATGTAGCAGCTACTGCTTAAAATCTTAATGATATAACCTTAATTAATAACTATAAATACGCCGGTATTTTATTTTTAATATAATTATTAAACAATAGGTATAAGTTTAAAAGTAATAAACTATAAACATTATTTTACATTAATATTGCAAATACTAGAATTTTAATGTTACTGTTCCTCTATTTTTCTATGTAAAGTTCCATTAAATCTCTCGTATTTCCATTGGAAATTATTTTAAAATTACGGTAAAATGTTAGTTTTTGCGAATCGTTAGCATTAAATTTTTTCAATAATAATTAAATATCTATGACTTTTGCTGTGCATTTAACCAAAACCAGGCTTAGGGCATACGCATATGGTATCAGCAATTTATAATAGAAGAGATTAGCTCCTAAACTAAAGGGGTAGTCTTAATCGAAACATGTCGACCGCAATGAAGGATATTCGAGCCATATGCCGTAAGACGAACAGGGCAGACAAAACAGTAGATTCGGATGGCATGTGTTACGTGGATGCAGCAGTCTTGATACTTGAAATAAGAGTATTAATTCAATTTTCAGTTGGAGTGCAAAGAATAGTCGTTTCAGCCCTTTAGGACACCACTATTAGACATCTTCTTCATAAGATTTACAAAATGACCGATCACCAGTGGGCTGAGTCCAGCGGCTTCCTGCCACATTTATCAGGTCAAAAGAAATGCAGCGTAGCACATGTATTTAATTCGAGATCTTCTACCTATAGTCAGGTTTATAGGATAATGCTAGATTAAGAAAGGGAAGTGGTGCCTTTTATATTTTTTATACGACCATCGACTTCACCTTGTTTTTTTTTTAAATAAAATAGTGTAATAAACCAAACTTACTGTGTAAACTTCTAATTCTAATCTGAAGTGATTTATGAGCCTTTACGAGGTTACGATTGAGGGTTTTATGTACAGAGCGACTCTGTGCTTACTTCGGATGCTGCTAATTTCTAAACAAAGGTATGTAATTTAATTTAAATTGTATAAACAACTGATCAGTTGTATGAATTTTTTTACTTACTGATACATAGATTACGGTCTGGCACGCCGCAGGTTTCTTTCACTTCTTATAAAAGCAACGAATTCCCAAGATTTGAGAAAGAGTCATCAAAAATATCAATTCAACGATCAAAACCCTTCAAATTGGGTACATTAATGACCACTGTCAGAAGGTACGAATCTACATACTGGGGTGCTGGTATTTCTTGCATCCCTGCCTGAGATATGTGTCTTCTGCGTTGTGGGGTGTCCGAATTTTGGGGTGGGACAGGGACGGACTTGGCGTTAATATTTAATTGGTCCATTTACTGTCATCTGCACTTACGTTGTGCAGATTTGTACAAAGGTATAACAGTGATTTTATTTTTGTTTATACATTTTTATTTATTGTGAGTTATATTACTGATTTATACTGTATCTATTTTAGTAGTCTACTGGAATATATAATATACAATTCAATATCATACGGCTCTGTTCGTAAAAGTGCAATAAAACAGGGGCATTTTTATAGACCCAATACTTTCTTTCCACTATAACACATAAAAACTCACCCAGCCCGATTAATCACTAGCTAACCTTATCCCTAATAGATTTAACACTTTTGACGTATATTAGTAAACATAATTACGTCATTTGTGACAGAAAATCTAAACATATACAGAAGTAGTAAACAAGCCAGTAATGTCAGGCAATGAATGCATCATCTCTGAATATTTCAGCTGACCAACTATCGTGTATCAGTTGTCAGACAGACAGACAATAAAACGGAAAGTGCAGTCTTAGTAATAAGATTCCATGCTACCATTTGGAACACTTAAAATACCTCAAAATTATAGTTAAAAGCACAATTATATCGAAATACATATCTGTAGGAACGGTAAGGTATGCAGATACGGTAGTACTGTGATAAGTTAATTCCTGCCGGCCGATCCCTTACCCGTATCAAAATTATAATAACGCGGAATATGCCACTATATGCTGGCAGCCCGGCCGCTTATTGAAATCTTAATTGCTTTCGTATTGTTTAGTTGTGTGATAATGTATTAATATTGCGATCGGAATGAAATGGTATTGTCCCTGTGTGTTATGATTTGATGGAGTTGCGGTGGGTTGCAATTTCTTTGTGGATAATTCGAATAAGTGTAGTTTGCAACAGTTGTGTTTAACAAAAAAGTACCCGTCTTAAAATTTTCAGAACTGGATCAATTTTAAATGGACTCGATTTTCGAGGAAAAAAAAAATCGATAAAAGATTCGCTTAGTCATACGCTAACAAACAAAAAAATACAATCGTATGCATAACCTCCTTTTATGACGTCGGTTGACAAAACATATGAAATGTTTTCAAACTTTCACATAATTATTGTATTAATCCATCATAAATTCATATTATGAGCATAATCATTATAGTATTTTATAATCCAAAATCATATTAAGCAAAAAGAACTACATTATTTTTCTTATGTAGGTATCCTACTAATATTATAAATGCGAAAGTTTGTAAGGATGAGTGTGTGTTTGTTACTCTTTCACGCAAAAAGTGCAGAACCGATTGCTGGATAACTGGAATAGTGGAATAGCATATAGGCAATCACGATATTTCTACGGGATTCGGACTTATGCGGGTGAAACCGCGGGGCTCCGGTAGTTTCTCTATAAAACAAACTATTATTATGGAAATTTTAGAACCTTAATTCTACTAAATAAAAGAGGTACTCTGTTCTACAAAAGCGAATAGATTCAGGAACCATGAAGTATTTAAGCTTAAACTTTAAGTTCACGTGAAGTGGATATGTTTTTTTATAATATTACTAGCTGCGCCTTGCGGTTTCACCCGTGTAAGTCCGTATCCCGTAGGAATATCGGCATAAAAATTTACCTATTTATCATTCCAGTTGTCCAGCTATCTACGCACCAAATTTCATTGCAATCGGTTCAGTAGTTTCTGCGTGAAACAGTAACAAACACACACACATCTTTACAAACTTTCACATTTATAATATTAAATAGGATTAGTAGGATATGTATTAATTGCATATAAATGCAATTTAATATAATTTACGTAATATAATATTAAATGGTAAAGTAAATACCATTAGTTTCTGCAGTAATTTAATTTACTACAATGCCATACTAACATATATTGTCATACGCTATCATGCAGCTTTGAGGTAATGTAAGACTGTGATTACATTAATGTAATGTTACAATACTGAACTAGCTTAATATGACGCTTAAGGGTGTTTTATTCCATCAACTGAGCTGGTGGTTCACAAGATGGTAAACGACAAATTCGTAGATGTAGTGCTTCTGAGAAAGCGCTGCTCACTTTTAGGAAACGGACTTATCCCATTCCTCTTAAAGGATTGACGATGATGATGGAAAGAAGGGACTGGGAAAAGTAAGGAGAAGGAAAACCGGCCTCCGGCTCCTCACTCACTGTACGAAAGACACAGTCAAGAGCAGTATGCTTTAATTCTCCTATTTCACATCGGTTTTCTGTAGAGGTGTGGCACTTCCATTGTGCGAGCTGGCCCAATTCGTGACGAAGCATGCTTGAATCCACATACAATAGGGATATTTTTATAGTCCGAAAATCTCAATCGCAATCATAATTTTTGCTAATACAATAGCGTTTTGGAATATAAATAATAAATTATGTGTTATTTATGGTGAAAATTCAGTTATTTCTCCCGATTATTTTCTCGTTCACTGTGCTTTTGAAGAAATTAATGTCATTCCGCAAAAAATAATGAATACTTCTTCTAAAACGCTGTTTTCTCTAACATGCTCTCACTAGCAACAAAATGTAGGCGTTGCGTGGGTGCCTAGTTATTGCCTCGCTGAAGGATCAACGTGACCAAACTGTGACCCCCGACCCCTTTGGGTAATAAAATATGAGGACGTAGGTTGATAGTTGATATACCAATTATATTGTTGCAGGCGTCACCTTTTTGGCATGTGTTGCATGTGTTTATATGTAAATATTGTTGATATATGAAGCTTTTATTCTCCTGTTATTATATCTGTTTATAGTATTATTGTCATAGAACAAACACCATACAAAATCAGATGAGAAATTTAATAAGATAGCGGTGTAGGCCAAATTCAACTACTCATACTAAGATTCGCCTGTGATAGCATGTATAACGACGAAAAAACATTGAAGCATTGTTATACAAAAACAAATGTATTATGTCATGATCAAATGATTTTCGTCTGAAAAATCATTAAAAATTCGGATTCAAAATCCTGCAAAAGCGAAAAATAAATGAATGTAATTACTACCCACTCATCTATTTGAAGTCGATGCCAACCAAGCCAAGTAGACAGTACATAGGTATGTAGTAAGTTACTACTTGATAACATTGTTCATTCATAAATATTATTCTACAAAAATGTCACTATAATTTTCCTATGTATTGTTGCCAATTCAAATCATGCTTTTCCCAAATACGTATAATAAATGTGTTCATAGACCTACGAGAATTTACGACTTAAAAATTGTTTGTTGTCTCCAACAAAGCATCAAACACATTAATAATTAATTTAAATTGATTTTTAATAATGAAATATATATAACACAAACCCTATTCCAAACCCTTAGATATAACTTATAACCGGCCAAATAGAGCAACTCACATTAAGATTTAAGTAAGGGACAGCGGTGGAATCACTTCGCAATTACAGCCTGACAAATGTCCGGATATTAGAAGCACATGTGGCACAAAGTTCTGGGACGGTCCCATACCCCACATGAAGATGAATATAGTTTTAAGATTACAATCTTGATTGAGGTGGTTGGGTGAGACAGTGTATTTGTCTCAATTTGAGGGTTGATGAAAGTTATATGTTATGTAGATTATGTTATGGAGATTTGAATATATACTAATAAAGTTGAGAAGTTTGTTTATTTGAATGCGTTAATCTCAGGAACTTGTGGTCCTATTTGAAAATTTATTTCAGTGTTAGATAGCCCATTTATTGAGGAAGTAGTTATAGCATCATGACCGACGTGAGTGCAACCGCGGTTCGCCCAGGTTGATAAGGGGAAAAAATCAAGCATTTGTTACTTGGTAGAGAAAGCGTTTGAATGATAAAAAATATGTTTTCAATCTGTGGCATAATTTTTCAGTTAAATCATAAAAACCGCACAATCTTCACAACCTTAGTTGTCATCTTAATAACATTACGTTAATATATAATATAAGTAATTTATCCACGTACAAAACATAAAGCACAATTTATGAAAACTTATATACAGATTTTAAACGCGATTCTTTCATTATATTATTTAATACGATGTTTCAAACACTTTACAGCGAGCGTTGTTTGAGGAGACTAAGATGTTACATGTCTTGGCAGTCATAGAACTAAATTTTTGTATAATTATTAATTTCTAAACGTATAACACTCGCGGAAAATCAACCGCAAGCGAATATTATAAAACAACATTTCGTATTTGATAATAAATCGATCATACAGTATAATATAACAGTAAAAGAAACCAAACAAACCGAAATCCGTTAAAGCAAATACGGTAACAAAACGCTGACTGCATAAAGCAAATTGCAGGCATGTTGAATCAAAAATGGCGGGAAATGGGAAACGTCAAAACGTCAGCGTTTTTATTGTTATCTGTGAAACATACGTTGTTTACACGTTCAGTGAATTGTTTGCATCGCTTTCACAAGTAATTGGGTAGGTTTTGGGGAGTGTTTATTTCAAATGCGTGATCGCGATTGTATTGATCTGTTATATTGTTCCTGTTTTTAACCGACTTCAAAAAAGAGAATAACACAAAGATTTTTTTGAAGTCTTTTTTCGAATTGATAACGCAACGAAAAGATTTTTTTTTTTGCATTGTCACTTTAGAACTTTCGACTAGAACTATATGAAAGCTGGCGCCTCTTGTGTCCTTATTTAAATTTGATCAAGTTCAGACAATTTAAAGGCAGATTTGTTTTTTAAATCACAGTTATCTTTAGATCAAACAAGACAGTCAGAGCTAGTTATTGTTAGATCAAACATAAACGTCGGAGCTATATGCTTTCCAAACCTATACTTTGACAAATTCTCTAAAACATTCGCAAAAAACCGCCCAGCGTCGATCGTGCGACCAACTTTTTAATTGCCCACTGATTTTGCGTCCAATCGTAAAATTGTATTGTTTAATTTGACAATGAATCCGTCGAAAGTTCCCGAACGAAGTTCGCGTCACGAATTTAACTGGCACTCGAATTAAAAATGAATACTGGGAAATTTTTGAGCATTGCATAAGTACTACACGCTAATTGGTAATGCAATTAAAATTCGAGGCTGGATTTTTCTGTAATCTGAAAAATTTTAAGCACCGTTATATTTATCATAATTAAGGTTAGATTTTTCAGGAACGCGGCAAGGCAATTTGGTCTTTTGTATGATCACTGCGGCCACTGGTATTCATTTGGCTCTTTGCGTTTTTTCACTTGCCATCGAAAATAATTGATATGTAAAACTTTTTTAATTCGCTACTTTTTAGGGTAGACTTGAAATTTGATTAAAACATTCCCGGTCTACTGAATGATTTCAGTTAACGAAAAAACATAAGTACGGAGTTATTTAATTATTGCCATTTAAATTGACGAATAGGTATGTCCTGTATTAAACTGTACCATTTATTGAATAAAAATCAGCTGAAATGTATCAAACACAAAAAAGGGAAGAAACATTAAAAATTAACTATTTTCATAGCGTTTTACATTCATTTTCGATACTATTCGAATTCTGCTCACTATATATTCTTATTTATTTATTATCAACCTATTACGACCAAATAACTATTTTCCAAAAGAGGGATTTTTATAGAAAAACTTGAGAAACCAATGCAGATTCTAAAATGGGACCAAATGTCAACAATTTCCTATCAAACACAAACACACTCCAATCGTAAAATGTTGTTTTTGTATATTTGTAATGTGTAGAAATTAAAAACTTTTTAACGGATTTTAAACGTGATTTATTCATTATATTATTAACCCGACGTTTCGACCACTTTACAGCGAGCGTGGTACGTGACCATGACGACCGTGACGAGACTAATAATATAATGAATAAATAGCGTTTAAAATCCGTTAAAAAGTTTTATCATTTCTAAATGTATAATACTCGCGTAAAATTAAAACACAAGAAAATACTATATTTGTAATGTTTTTATACAAAAACTACTGGACCGATTTCAAAAATGATTTCACCATTACAAAGGTGCATCTTTATTGAGTGATAAAGCTATATGGACCACAAGCGACGTCGAGACGGACCGTTAGTCGTGGTGTAAGTGTCCGCAGTTTATGCTAGTATAACATTATAATCAATACAATATTTATATATATTTCAAATGCATGCAGGTAACACACAATTACTGCGTCCTACTCAGTTGAAACAATGGATATGACGCTATCATTACTGCATTATGTTCGGTAGTACTGATGATTCTGATACGTGACAAAATGTTATATTAAGCTATTTGTGATTGAAAATTTCTTTTATAGTAGTTATCATCATCAAATTAAATTTCTGTATCTTATTTAAAAACAAAAAATTTTTTTTCTATTTAGATAATTTTATATTTTACAGTTCAGTACGTAAAGGGTAAAACGAGACCCTTTTACTAAAATTTAGCTCTCCGTCTGTCCGTCTGTCTGTCCATTTATCTGACAACAGGCTGTATCTCATTACCCGTGATGGTTTTAAAAACCACAACCTTCGAAAAGCGGCAACAGTTTACGAAAGTTCTATGACTGCTCATGGGTGGTTGCGATCCCCTCACCAGATGACCCACTAGCTGGTTGCCTGCTCTTTTATAAGCGGCCATAATAATTAAATTGCATAACACATACGTGGTATGAAAGTTAAATGGATCGATAGTATCTCCAGTTAGTTATATCACTAATAGAATCAACTCAATGCCATGACTTGCATTCGGCTACAGGTGGGGTCCACACGTCACTGTGGCACTTTAATGTAACTTTAGTGGTTGCTCTGTGGTCCAAATTTTACTATAACCATGAACAAAGAGAGTGAGAATGAGATCTAGCTGAGGCCCTCCTATTTCTGCGTAGTTTTTTAAACAGAACCTAACTTAATCCATCATATTAAATGCCCATTTAGCTAGCTGTTTGCCGCGTGTGACTTAATAAAGATGCAGCTTTCTGATGCTGGAAGAATATTTGAAATCAGTTCTGTAGGTTTTGTGTGAAAACATAACAAACGTACTCACATATAAATCTTGCCTCTTTATAATATTAAAAAAAAATTACCGAAAAATAATGCGTTAATATATAATTTATGTATCGAATCACAATTTTTAAACATATTTCAATCATGCACGAATATATACCGCATGTGTACCGTAATACGAGAATATAAATCTCTCGTGTCACAGTAGTATTAGTTGCTCCTCGGAAACGGCTAGACTGGTTTTTACGAAATGTTCTATGTATATTCCGTAGGTATAAGAGTAGTTGGTGAACTATGTTCTATACCTCTAAATGATAAAAATGTCCTGCCAGAACAGCAATTGCCGAGTCATGTAGTATTTCATATATATAAGTAATCAATAAGAAGCAAGACTATATTCAGACACGCGCGATTCCCACGTGCCTTTGTCGGTAAGCGACAAAGGCGATAACGTATCAGTACTATAATTATTTAAACAACGGACAAATTACCTTAATTCAAACACTATAAGAATAGTTTTCGATTAATATCTATAGAGGAAAATTACTGTGTGCTTAGCTATGAATGGTAGTAAGAGTTAACTGTTTCAAACTAAATGCAACTGTATACGCATGTGATAAGGTTGAGTTTTGGACGCGGTTTGTATAATATGTGTTGAAGATGCGGCCTAGGAAGGCATCAGTGACCCCTCATTTAAGGTAGGGCAATTGTTTATCAATACAGTGTAAGAGCTAGTGGAGTATTTTTCATGATACACGCATAAGAATATCATTATTTTAATATTAAGGACTCAAAAATAATTCATGATATTGTAAAGTTTGTTAAATGAACATGGGTACAATTAAAGGCCTAATTAAACGGGAACAACAAATTTTGTATCGGTTTTTTGTTTTTTATGGATTTAGAAACCGTTTATTTATAGATTTTTGCGGAGCAAGTAAGAAAATAAATAGAGTATAGAGGAGATTATTATTAAATCATTAGAAAGATACATGAGTTTCAAAAAAAACTCTTTGAATTCGCGCACAGATACGCAATATGAAAGTGTCGTAAAATCAAGATTACAAAACTGTTTTTTCCTATAAATACCACATACATTCAATAGCTATATTAGATTATCTACTTGTATTGTTATTTTTTGCTTCAATATTATATACCAGTAACAACATTGCCTTAGCTTCGAGATTAACCGAGTGTGATAAAAAATCCTTAATATAATACTCGAAGTAGGTGTAACTTACCAATAGTATTTTATCAAATGCGTATATTTTTTTAATTCGTGCCAGTATTAAATATTATTATAACGTTAACAAATGCGAATATAACCCATTTCATATAACCGTTAAGATTATAACAAATTATTTTATAATAGCACGGGATTCGACTACCACCTCTTGTACTAAAAACGTCGATTCTATGATAAATATACGTTGAGTTCGTGAGCGCTGTACCTCAGCAATTAGCAGCGATCACGACCCAATGTGATATGTGATTGGCCGCTAATTTGTTATCTTTGATAATTAATATGAGAGCCCTTATTAGACGCTATTTACTTTTAAATAAAGAACGTAGGTTTCATGTGAATGAAATGAAAGGAATTTGATTTTTTTTTTTTTAGAATAACCTACATTTTTTTTTTTTAGAATTACCTACACTAGTCCTTAATATATCATGCCTTCATGGTGAGCACAATTCGCCAGTCGCGGCTGGCATGCGAATAATAAGATACAACCACATATAACCTTCGCATATAACCATTTAAATAAATAGAAGTGTTAGGTCCTATGTATGTAAGCTGAAGATCGCTTGGATTTTTTTGTGATATTGACAGTTCTGAAGTCTATGGGAAGTAATATATTAAGTCGAAAGTAATATGTATGCAAGTGAGAGTCGTCAGCACATATAAAATATGAAAATCAAAAATAAAAATTGACTTTCAATATATCTACACATTATTCAAATTACCACAACTCGAAACGGTGAAGGAAAACATCGTGAGCAAACCGTCATGTCCGAGAATCAAAAGTTCGACGACATGTGACATCTGCCAACCTGCACTTGACCAGCTCAATGACCCGAACCCTCATAAGAGAACCGCGTCCCTGCAATGGGACATATATGGGCTGATGCTGGCAAAAATACTACTCATACATAATAAATCTTCATATCTCTATTTTGAAAAAAACAATACGCTACGCCATCTATATATATCCTACAAATACACAATAAATTCCATCGAATTACAGTAACAGGCAATAAATAAATGTTACATTAGCTGGTACTCATTAGGCATAAGCTGTGAGCAAATTAAACCCGCCGTACATTAGCGAATAATCGTGGTTGTGTAGTATATCCGTGGAATGACGCAGTTATTTCAGAGTGACGACGGAACTGCTTAGAACACTTCGATCTGGTGTTCTTGATACTTTAAAGCTGACAGATGTAGATATTTAATTTTTAGTTTTGTAGCATTGAAATGTTTAAATGAGAAATTTTGAAAGATTAAAAACAATGATCACGAGGCGGGATTCGAACCCGCGTTTTTTGCCAAACCGTAGCAACGCCTAGCCTTCGGCCACCCGTGATCGCATAAAACCGAAAGAGTAGAAGAAATTCGATTACTGTGGCGGGATCACGGGTGGCCGAGAGGCTAGGCGTCGCTAGGGTTTGGAAAAAACGCGGGTTCGAATCCCGCTTATTTTCTATTCTTTCAAAATTTGTCAGATGCAGATATGTTGAATATTGGTACGAGTAGGTAAATACCAGCAGCAATAAAATAATTCACAATCTGTTTGGTTATCCACCTCAATATTTATTTTACCGATTTAACACTACCCACTTCGTTTTCAAATAATGTAGTATAATGGAAAATATGTTATTTCAACATTCGTTTCAATAGTACAATAACTTTTAGGAAGTTCTCCTACCAATTCCATATCAGTCTTGATTAATTAGATCCGATATAGCTAGAAAATTCAACTTGAAATTTCTCTGATTTAGCCCGTAATGGGGAGCTTTTCATGACGTCAAAGTATTTACAAAGTATCAACAACGCTAAATCCAGCAACAAAGCTATGCAGCGTTGTCACTGCACGCATTACGTGTGAGATAGTGTAGCATTGTGGGGCGAAACAGGCAGTTAACAGCGATTTAAACAGAAATATTTGACAGGAATTAGGGCGATATGCTTATACGCCCACGCGGTTACTTATGCTCTGATATTACTATCGATGGTAAGTATCATTTTTATTAACGGTTTAAATGTCGAGTAATGTGCAATATCAAGTGAGTGATTGAAATAAGACGTATGATCTTGCATGTACTTTGTCATCATCATCATCAGCCCGTATGTTACCACTGCTAGGACACAGGCCTCCTACGAGGGTCCAGGCCATAATCCACCACGCTGGTCAAGTGCGGGTAGGCAGATGTCACACGTCGTTGAACTTTTGATTCTCGGACATGACATGTTTATTTTCAAAGAAGATAGAATTTAAAGCATAAAACTTTAAGATGAATGTAACAAAAACTTAAAACGATAACTTTAAAAGTATAATAATACTCATTTTAACCTGATGCATAAAAAGAGGATGAATTGTTTCACGGGGCTTTAATTTAATGTTTGCATATACAATAAAACTTGAAATTTTCTTAATTAGCCCATAAGGCTAAGCTTGAAGTATGGACAACATTTTGGTAATATATTTAATTATAAATACATATATGAACAGTAAGAATATCGAAAATTGGTAATCTCATGATATAAATATTTGCAGTAATGGAAATCGAACTCGCTTTATCAAAACATTCAGTTGCATTAACCACAGCACGCATCTTCGAATAAAATGAATATCTCTTCAACTAAAATTAAAATACAGATGACCTGGATATATCCTGTAACAGTCCCTTATCACGTTATCAATAACCCAATTTAACTAGAAACGTATACACGCAGAACCTAAATAAATTGGACCTAGGACATAAAATACAGCCTAACATAGGTACAAACCGTCGTGTAAGTAAATACGTACAAGAGTGTTTCAGACGGGACACGAACCTACGACACTACCGTATCGAGTTACTGATTTACAACTAACTAACATTGTCTACATGGCGGAGATAGCGGGACGGGCTTATGTGAAATCTAGATTATAATATTATAGTTTCTAGTGCTTTTCCTTTTGTGGGCTTGATAATTGTGGGCTTATTGGAGAAGAAATGATAATTGCTGGTGTCTAATGGTCTAGGATCTGGGGCTAGATTGTGTTTAGGTTTTATATCCGCTATGAAGATAAGCGATATTGAAAGAATTAGAAAACGATGTTAAGCAATTGGTTATAGTTGTTTTTATTTAATATAAGTGGAGCTAATGTTGTATTTTAGAAAATACTAGAGTATATATCAAATTTCAAATGTCCATCTAAGGATAAAGTCATGTAATTTCTGGATCAATTAAATATTCAAAGCTGGTCTAGCTTCCCGCCCACGCTATGTCGCACCGCGCACGCATCTTGCATCTGCGCAAACGTATGCAAGTTTATTCGAAAATTTAACACCGTTGTGGATTAAATAATTCACTAGATTTTATTTTTTTTTATTGCTAAACCATCCGTCCATTTGTCAATGTCGCAAATTTGAAAATAGTTTGTGTTGTCACGGAGATGCGTTGTTATTAACACGCTTTTATTAGCTTCACTTGTATGTTTGTATGTATGTATGTTAACACGCTTTTATTAGCTTCACTTGTATGTTTGTATGTATGTATGTATGTAACTCACACCCGTTTTTCTCCCACTTCCCGCGAACCGATTTCATTCAAACTTTGTACACTTATTAAGAACTGGTGCCAATAGAGTAATATAGTAAGTTTATCCCATTATCCTGATCAGGAGCGCCAGGATTTAACAATTTCCTTACGTATCCTCTACGTAAGGGCTAACAGCTTATGACTGTTATAACATTCTATTACTGTTAGTTCGTTCGTTAGCCGAGCGGGCTAAGGCGCCAGTTTTAGTTGACGTTCAAATCTCGTCTGAGACGGAAAAAAAAAATTAAATTTTTTCTATTTTATGTTTCTTACATAAACCGGATGGTATT